>NC_053389.1:225708573-226010925 GCF_905171765.1 Bufo bufo
GCGGGCCTATCGATGATTTTACCCCCCGGTAATAAATCGCACGGAAATACACCTTTAAATATGCGCCTGGCATATCGGTTCGGCAAATCTAATTTCAGCTCTCAGATTGCCAGTTTTTACTAGAGAGAAATGACCGCCAGGCTCTTGATCCGGCGATAAATCAAAAGCGAACAAAGTGTATCCGCTCAAATACTTGTGCCGATCCACGGATAAAGCGTTGTCGGCCTTGTGTTTCCCCGAAATATGTACTAGGGCCATATATTCACGAACAGCTGATTCGTCTTGGAAGTTAGGTTGAAAAGGTTTTGCCGGTATCTGTTGACCATCCAAATATAAGGCTGCATAAATTCACATTATAGTGGTTGAAGCACAAAGGATTTCTTTGGTAACTCCCGGGAAAATGATTCGTTATCCACAAAGGCTAGTGTGATGAATACCACCCCTCGTGCCCGCTGACGTCAACCACGTCGAGCTCACGAGACCTGGTATGATCACAGGGTTTACCAAAAACGTGAAGTTACGCCCTCCAGGGAAGCACGTAAGGTCAGGTTGGTATAGCTTACACACACCTTCTGTCCACGCGGGCACAGAGAGGCAACAAGCTGAGAGAGCCTGGTCACTGCCGCAGTGAAACAGCGACTCCTCAGCCTGGGTATCTGCCACCAGTTCTAGTTTGATATAAACCCGGTCCGCTAACGGGATTATATAGGGTCAGAAACCAACCCGCGGTAGCTTATAACTAGGCCAAAACACGGACGTGGGGATTCGCGATCGAGATACAAGATAGCACAAGATTAAATTATAGATTTAATCGCCGTATGGGCACACTAGATAATACACAATATACACAGACAATATATACAGTGGTCTGAGGTTACAGATTACAGGTTATATGGTTACAACAGGGTTAAGCAGAGTAAAAGTCAGTTACCAAGTATGATGAAAGTTCCTTTGAGATGTTCTTTGCTGCAGTCCACATGAAGGGCCATGAACTCAGCTATTTCCTGGGTCCCTCTAAACACATGTGTAGGATGCGACCCCTCTTCAGAGAAAGACCCGCCTACTTGCTGGCACCAGACTTTTACCTGTAGCAGGCCCCTCCCCTCCCGGCCTCAGGGAGGGGTCCACTCCCCCTCTTCTGGGCTGGCAGCAAATGACCCACAAAACCCTTTAGGGTTCATAGCTCCAGACCAGAGGGTCATAGGGAGATGGTTCTGGGACCCATGGACCTGCCTGGGTTCCGGCTACAAGTAGAGCCCAAACATGGTACCGTCATGTGGTTTCTATGGGGAGATATGGATATCTCTCTACCCTGACCTCGTCTCATTAAACAAAGACATTGGGAACGTACCTCGTGGCCACCGGGACACAAATATGTATCCGGTTTGCGCCTGCGATGGCCAGGCGGTTCATAATTCCTTATGAACGGTAGGTGCCAACATGTCTGGGAGGTCTCATTGATCCTGGGCAAAGGCAGATACCCCCTGCTGGGGGTTTTCCTGCAATATTCCTTTGGCTCCAAACTGGTTGAGGTGAGGTGTGACCTTCTCCTTGAAGCCTGGACCCCCTGCGGGGGGGTGGAAACAAATTTTGCATGTACACTGAGTATGCCAAGAGGCCTGGGGCTTTGAAGCAGGGAAGCAGGGCCCTCCTGTGGAGTTCACTCCCTCTGCTATCTGTCAGCACATGGGGGTGTAAATATTAATCCATATTCCTCACAGCTAGTATTACTGTTTTTGGTAGGTTACCGAGAAAAAAATTCTCGTGGTTAGATATGCGAGTACCGGCGGGTACACTATACACTTTAACCCCTTCACGCAACATCACGTACATGTACGTGGGGGAATGTGGTGCCTCACCGCATCCCCACGTGCATGTACGTTATCGGCTTTCTGTGTCAGCGCAGGGAGCTAAGCGCTGAAGCTTCAGTGAAGCCGGCGTGCTGGGGTTGCTAGGCAACCAGAGAAGCCGGCAGGAACTGTATAGGAGCTCTGACCCGCCCGCGATCGCTGTGATTGGTCCAATACTGCAGAGGGACCAATCGCAGCGCATCGGGGCAGGTAAAGGGGGGTTAGGGAGGGACTATGTGCTTCTCCTTCTCTGATCGCCCCAATTCCTGTCAGGGAAGCGATCAGAGAAGGAGATAGTGTGAAAATCTTCCCGACCTATGACGAGTATACTCGTCATGGAGCACTGCTACTTGGCGCGCCATGATGAGTATACATGTCATGGCATTTAACTGTCACCATGTCCGCTGAGATCCCGGCTGTTACACACAGCCAGGCACCTTGGGTCAATGCCGAGGGGGGTCCTGTGACCCCCCCCCCCTATCGGCGATCGCTGCAAACCGCAGGTCAATTCAGACCTGCGGTTTGTAGCGCTTTCTGCAGTTTCTGGTCCAGAAACTTTAGTGTGTCCAAAATAAAGATTTTTCACCCCCCCTGCACCCCTGAATGATATCATGTGGGCGGGTGGTGCAGGGGGGGTGTCGCGGGAGGTGCGGTAAGGTGCGGGAGGCCTCCCCTTGAATGATTGTTGGCGTCTAGTGGGTATACCAGGGTGCCAGCACATTGCTGGCACCCTGGTATAAACGGCTGACATCTGCGATGCGATGTCAGACGTTTAACCCTTTCCATACAGCGGTCCGTACGGACCGCTGTATGGAAAAGGTTAACAGCGCAGGGAGCTCCCTCCCTCTCCCATCGGGGGGCTGCTGTGCCTTTGCAGCCCCCCGATGGGAGAGGGAGAGAGCCCCCAGAGAGCCCCCCTCAGCCCTGTGCTTACCCTTCCCCGTCTGCGCAGTTCTGACCAGTACTGAGCAGATGGGGAAGGTTCCCATGGCAACTCAGGCGCCTCTCAGGCGTCCTGCAGTCCATGGTGCTGAAAAGATCTGTGCTAAAAGGCATAGATCTGTTCAGACAAGTGTAAAATACAGTACAGTACAATATATATTGTACTGTACTGTATTATACAGACATCAGACCCACTGGATCTTCAAGAACCAAGTGGGTCTGGGTCAAAAAAAAAGTGAAAAAAAGTGAAAAAAGTAAAGTTTCAAAAAAAACACATTTATCACTGAATAAAAAAAAAATAAAAAAAATACACTACACATATTAGGTATCGCCGCGTCCGTAACGACCTGATGTATAAAACGGTCATGTTACTTTCCCCGCACGGTGAACGCCATAAAAAAATAAAAACTATGAGGAAATTGAAATTTTGCCCACCTTACTTCCCAAAAAAGGTAATAAAAGTGATCAAAAAAGTCGCATGTACGCCAAAAAAGTACCAATCAAACCGTCACCTCATCCCGCAAAAAATGAGCCCTTACATGAGACAATGGCCCAAAAAATAAAAAAACTATGGGTCTCAGACTATGGAGACACTAAAACATGATTTTTTTTTGTTTCAAAAATGATATTATTGTGTAAAACCCTGATAAATTATAAAAAGGTAGACATATTAGGTATTGCCATGTCCGTAAGAACCTGATCTATAAAAATACCACATGACCTAACCCCTCAGGTGAACACTGTAAAAAAAAAAAAAAAAAACGGAGTCAAAAAAGCAATTTTTTTGTTACCTTACATCACAAAAAGTGTAATAGCAAGCGATCAAAAAGTCATATGCACCCCAAAATAGTACCAATCTAACCGTCATCTCATCCCGCAAAAATGATACCCAACCTGAGACAATTGCCAAAAAACTGAAAAAACTATGTCTCTCAGACTATGGAGACACTAAAACATGTTTTTTTTTGTGTCAAAAATGATATTATTGTGTAAAACCTAAATAAATAAAAAAGTATACATATTAGGTATCGTAACGTCTGTATGAACCTACTCTATAAAAATAGCACATGATCTAACCTGTCAGATGAACGTTGTAAATAATAAAAAATAAAAACAGTGCCAAAACAGCTATTTTTTGGCAAATTTTCCATTTTTATATATTTTTTCCCATAACAAAGCAAGGGTTAACAGCCAAACAAAACTCAATATTTATTGCCCTGATTCTTTAGTTTATAGAAATGCCCCATATGTGGTCGTAAACTGCTGTATGGCCATACGGCAGGGCGCAGAAGGAAAGGAGCGCCATATGGTTTTTGGAAGGCAGTTTTTGCTGGACTGGTTTTTTGACACCATGTCCCATTTGAAGCCCCCCCGATGCACCCCTAGAGTATAAACTCCAAAAAATGACCCCATTTTGGAAACTACACCCCTCAAGGTATTCAAAACTGATTTTACAAACTTTGTTAACCCTTTAAGTGTTCCACAAGAGTTAATGGCAAATGGAGATGAAATTTCTGAATTTCTATTTTTTGTTACTTTTCCTCATAAAAAGTGTAATATAGAGCAACCAAAAATCATATGTACCCTAAAATAGTACCAACAAAACTGCCACTTTATCCCGTAGTTTCCAAAATGGGGCCACTTTTTTGGAGTTTCTAACCTAGGGGTGCATCAGGGGGCTTTAAATGGGACATGGTGTCTAAAAACAATCCAGCAAAATCTGCCTTCCAGAAACCATATGGTGTTCCTTTCCTTCTGCGCCCTGCCGTGTGCCCGTACAGCAGTTTATGACCACATATGGGGTGTTTCTGTAAACTACAGAATCAGGGCCATAAATAAAGAGTTTTGTTTGGCTGTTAACCCTTGCTTTGTTACTGGAAAAAAAATATTAAAATGGAAAATCTGCCGAAAAAGTGAAATTTTGAAATTGAATCTCTATTTTCCATTAATTCTTGTGGAACACCTAAAGGGTTAACAATGTTTGTAAAATCAGTTTTGAATACCTTGAGGGGTGTAGTTTCTTAGATGGGGTCACTTTTATGGAGTTTCTACTCTAGAGGTGCATCAGGGGGGCTTCAAATGGGACATGGTGTCAAAAAAAACTGTCCTGCAAAATCTGCCTTCCAAAAACCGTATGGCATTCCTTTCCTTCTGCGCCCTGCCGTGTGCCCGTACAGCAGTTTACGACCACATATGGGGTGTTTCTGTAAACTACAGAATCAGGGCCATAAATAATGAGTTTTGTTTGGCTGTTAACCCTTGCTTTGTTACTAGAAAAAATGGATTAAAATTGTAAATTTGCAAAAAAATTGAAATTCTGAAATTTCATCTCCATTTGCAAATAACTCTTGTGGAACACATAAATGGTTAACAAAGTTTGTAAAATCATTTTTGAATACCTTGAGGGGTGTAGTTTCCAAAATGGGGTCTTTTTTGGGTGGTTTCAATTATGTAAGCCTCACAAAGTGACTTCAGACCTGAACTGGTCCTTAAAAAATGGTTTTTGGAAAGTCTCTGAAAAATGCTTCTAAACTTCTAAGCCTTGTAACGTCCCCAAAAAAATAAAATATCATTCACAAAATTATCCAAACATGAAGTAGACATATGTGGAATGTAAAGTAATAACTATTTTTGGAGGTATTACTATGTATTATAGAAGTAGAGAAATTGAAACTTGGAAATTTTCTAATTTTTCCAAATTTTTGGTAAATTTGGTATTTTTTTATTTAAAAAAATGAAATTTTTTGACTCCATTTTACCAGTGTCATGAAGTACAATATGTGACGAAAAAACAATCTCAGAACGGCCTGGATAAGTAAAAGCGTTTTAAAGTTATTCACACATAAACTGACACTGGTCAGATTTGCAAAAAATAGCCTGGTCCTTAAGGTGAAAAATGGCTTGGTCCTGAAAGGGTTAAGCGACGCCCGATCGATCGAGTACTTTGCGTTAGCTGTTAACAGAGCGCGACTGTGACCGATTCTTACAGCGAGCGACATTTGTACTCTTTTGACAAACAGGGAAGCGTTCTGTATTTGGACTTTAAAATGGGACGCCTCGGCCGACATAAGGCAGAAAGTGTCTTTGTTTCTGGTCAATTTTATCTTTAGATCTAAACCGTTCAGTATTAACTTTGGTTAATTAAATATATCGGCACTTCTAGAGCGTGCGGAATACTGTGCTCTCTTGCTGAAACCGACATTACGCCCGTTGAGAACCCGGTCATCATGATGTCCCGCTGTGTCTTTATAGAATAAACCGGCTGTAAATTGGGACGCTAAAGTTTGGGAATTATAATTTATTAGGGCCTCTATATACGCTCTATACGTAAAAAGGTTGTCGCTTCTTGAAATCAACGTGTCGCCGAGCGTTATATCCAGTTGATTAAAAAGACTCGTTATAGGGTAGTTAATAAGTGCAATGCGGGATCCTTCTGGTATGGGTGTGTTATCAGGACTAACGATTCTGCAAACTACGTGTAACAATGTGTTATTAAGGTCGTAATAATATTCACCGCTGCCTGTGATGTAGAATTCCAAAGGTGCATTGTCAGTGATTGCGGCGATTGGTTGCACCTCTACATAAAGCGATTTTTCAATGCTTGTTTGTGTAGGCGGTATTTGAAAGATGTCCAACCCTGATGTGGCGTACTCGGCGGAGGCGTCATGCACGAAAGCCATAGCGTCTAACTAGAAGATGTCGCTCGGTGAACGACTTCTTCTTTTCTGGCGGCGGCGTCTCTTAGGTTGTGATACTTTATTCATAAAAGTTGGTAAGACAATGACAGCGCGTTCACGTTTTCTTTTACGCGTTTTTTTACGTATTTGTATGACACCAGAGCCCTCCTTGCCTTGCTTCGCCCTATTTATACGATCCATAAAGGCTGTTGACGCCGTAGTGACAACGTCTTTAGCGATGTTAGGGGGCGGCTGTTTTCACGTGCGGCTTTACAAGCTCCACGCCTTAGGGGGGAATGACACGCTGGAACAGACCCCGAAATAACCCGGCGAGGCCAGAACCATGCATTAATTCTGTACCGTGATACCCGTCCAAACCATGTCCGGCTTGCGTTATGTAATAATACGTGTACGCTTCCGGGTCACCCTACACTCTCTGGGACAACATTTTAGTGCGTCATCACAGCGCGCGGTCTAAAGTGTAATCGCACAATAGTCTTACCGTATTTGAATTTAACAGGTTTAGGCTACTTTCACACTTGCGTTCAGAGCGGGTCCGTCTGGTATCTGCACAGACGGATCCGCTCCTATAATGCAAACGCTTAGATCCGTTCAGAACGGATCCGTTTGCATTACCATGAACAAAAAAAAAACAAAAAAAAATTTTTTTATTTTTTTTTTTTGTGCATGATAATGCAAACGGATCCGTTTTGACTTTACATTGAAAGTCAATGGGGGACGGATCCGTTTGAAAATTGAGCCATACTGTGTCAACTTCAAACGGATCCGTCCCCATTGACTTACATTGTAAGTCTGGACGGATCCGTTTGCCTCCGCACGGCCAGGCGGACACCCGAACGCTGCAAGCAGCGTTCAGGTGTCCGTCTGCTGAGCGGAGCGGAGGACAAACGCTGCCAGACTGATGCATTCTGAGCGGATCCGCCTCCACTCAGAATGCATTAGGACTGGACGGATCCGTTCGGGGCCGCTTGTGAGAGCCTTCAAACGGAGCTCACAAGCGGACACCCGAACGCTAGTGTGAAAGTAGCCTTAGACTGATCCGTGAGTATCGATATTGTAACCGTGTCAAAATGATGTTTACAAACAGGTTTATAGTCCGGCCGGTGATACTTTTGCGTGTCTATCTCACCATTTTTACCGCCTAACTCGACAGTTCTTAAAAGTTGTACGTAACTATCGCCAACAAGTTGATGTTGGACGATATCTGTACAAACAAACATTGTATAAAACCCGGCTTTAATATCGGGATGAATTTTTTTCTCTTTTGATGAAACTAGAGCAATCCCCTTTATACCACCAACATGACGTTCTAAAACAGGTAGGCCGGGTCCTTTGTAGCGGAGAGCGATGTGCTCGGTATCTACATTCTTGAGCGACGGAGCTTGCGAATACCCCGGCAGCCCCAAAATATTCCCCAACTTCACACAAGGCATGAACTTTTATAATGGGGAATTCATTACATGAACGGTTCTGTCAATATCGTCGTATCTTAGACGCAGTTGATCGGGAGGTATTTTTATAGATTCAAGTTTGCTATTAATGGCTTTGATGAGCTCGTGCATATTGGAGTAATAACCCGATTTAACAAAAAGCTCGCTGATCGGCTCATCACGCTGCACGATGTAGAATACACCATCTCCGGGGCCAAAGGTTTCCCACGTATGTGGATACTGAATCTCCACTAAAGCCACTTCGTAAGGACCGCGAAGATGGACCGCTTTTACTAACTTAGTGGTGTAATCGGCTATGCTGTATTCGGGATAAAGTTTGGCGGATGCGTTGCAGGGTAGCGTGATAAAAAAAATGATCGGTCCTCCATAGTTTACAGACTCATCAACTGTTTTTCAGGCACCCAAGATTAAACTTGTCAGGGTATCCTATCCACTTTACAAAACACAAAGTTTTTCCCCGAACTTTCTTCTATTTCAGTATTTTTTCTATCCTGTAAACCCGTAGCTTGTCGAGGGTTACTTTTTGGACTTCCTCCGGGTAGAACAAGCCTTCAATGAACTCATCGGACAGGTCTTTCAACTTATAAAGGGGTCTGAGGCCCCTAGTGTTTACAGCGTAAATTTTAAATATCTCGTCCGTATAGGTTTGTTCATACCCCTTTGTGAAAGCCCCCTTATAGCGCACAATTCTGACATGATCACCTATATTTAATACCGGTTTAACTTTTTTAATAGTAGCGTAATAACCTTAGATATTTTTCCAAACGGCTAAAGAGTTCTCTTTTGTCACATCGACGGGGCGCCGCCTTATAGTTCTGTGGTATGTGCGGTTATAACTATACACCAGGTCTTGTAACTTGTCGATGTACCTGTAAGTGTTTTGTTCTCTAAAATAGCGCCACATTTTAGTTTTCAGCGTTCTATTAAAACGTTAGACCAACGATGCCTTAACAGCATTTGTAGTTAACCCCATAGGGACACAGCCTTATTTCACCTTAAGGACCAGGTCATTTTTTGCCAATCTGACCAGTGTGACTTTAAGTGCTGATAACTTTAAAATGCTTTGACTTATCCAGGCCATTCTGAGATTGTTTTTTCGTCACATATTGTACTTCATGACATTTTCCATAAAAAAATACCAAATTTACCAAAAATTTGGAAAAATTTGCAAATTTCAAAGTTTCAGTTTCTCTACTTCTGTAATACATAGTAATACCCCCAAAAATTGTGATGACTTTACATTCCCCATATGTCTACTTCATGTTTGAATTATTTTGGGAATGATATTTTATTTTTTGGGGATGTTACAAGGCTTAGAAGTTTAGAAGCAAATCTTGAAATTTACAAAAACCCAATTTTTAGGGACCACTACAGGTCTGAAGTCACTTTGCGAGGCTTACATAATAGAAACCACCCAAAAATGACCCCATCTAAGAAACTACACCCCTCAAGGTATTGAAAACTGATTTTACATACGTTGTTAACCCTTTAGGTTTTGCACAAGAGTTATTGGCAAATGGGGATGAAATTTGAGAATTTCATTTTTTTGTCTAATTTTCCATTTTAACCCATTTATTCCACTAACAAAGCAAGGGTTAACAGCCAACCAAGACTGTATCTTTATTGCCCTGACTCTGCCGTTTACAGAAACACCCAATATGTGGCCGTAAACTACTGTACGGCCACACAGCGGGGCGTAGAGTGAAAGGTGCGCCGTTTGGTTTTTGGAAGGCAGATTTTGCTGGACTGGTTTATTTACACCATGTCCCATTTGAAGCCCCCTGATGCACCCCTAGAGTAGAAACTCCCTAAAAGTGACCCCATCTAAGAAATTACACTCCTCAAGGTATTCAAAACTGATTTTACATACGTTGTTAACCCTTCAGGTGTTGCACAAGAGTTATTGGCAAATGGGGATGAAATTTGAGATTTTTTTTTTTTTGTCTAATTTTTTATTTTAACCCATTTTTTCCACTAACAAAGCAAGGGTTAACAGCCAAACAAGACTGTATCTTTATTGCCCTGACTCTGCCGTTTACAGAAACACCCAATATGTGGCTGTACACTACTATACGGCCACACAGCGGGGCGTAGAGTGAAAGGTGCGCTGTTTGGTTTTTGGAGGGCTGATTTTTATGGACCGGTTTATTTACACCGTGTCCTGTTTCAACCCCCCTGATGCACCCCTGGAGTAGAAACTCCCTAAAAGTGACCCCATCTAAGAAACTACACCCCTCAAGGTATTCAAAACTGATTTTACATACGTCGTTAACCCTTTAGGTGTTGCACAAGAGTTATTGGCAAATGGGGATGAAATTTGAAAACTTTATTTTTTTGCCTAATTTTCCATTTTAACCCATTTTTTCCACTAACAAAGCAAGGGTTAACAGCCAAACAAGACTGTATCTTTATTGCCCTGACTCTGCCGTTTACAGAAACAACCAATATGTGGCCGTACACTACTGTACGGCCACACAGCGGGGCGTAGAGGGAAAGGTGCGCCGTTTGGTTTTTGGAGGGCTGATTTTTATGGACCGGTTTATTTACTCCGTGTCCTGTTTCAACCCCCCTGATGCACCCCTGGAGTAGAAACTTCCTAAAAGTGACCCCATTTTGGAAACTATGGGATAAGGTGGCATTTTTTTGGGACTATTTTTAGGGTACATATGATTTTTGGTTGCTCTATATTACATTTTTGTGAGGCAAGGTTACCAAAAATTGAAATTCTGAAATTTCATCTCCATTTCCCATTAACTGTTGAGGAACACCTAAAGGGTTAATAAAGTTTGTATAATCCGTTTTGAATACCTTGAGGGGTGTAGTTTCTTAGATGGGGTCACTTTTAGGGAGTTTTTACTCTAGGGGGGCATCAGGGGGGCTTCAAAAGGGACATGGTGTCAATAAAAAAGGCCATCAAAATCGGCCTTCCAGAAACCATGTCGGTCCTTTCCTTTTGTGGCCTCCCTTTTACTGATACAGCAGTTTACGACCACAAAATGTGGCATTTCTGTAAACTGCAGTATCAGGGTAATAAATATTAACTTTTGTATGGTTGTTAACCCTTGTTTTGTTACCGGAAAAAACGTATTGAAATGGAAAAGTGCCAAAAATAGCGGTTTTGGCACCGTTTTTTTTATTTATTTATTTTTTGACCGTGTTAATCTGTGGGGTTAGGTCATGGGATATTTTTATAGAGGAGATTCTTACAGATGCGGCGATACCTAATAAGTCTACTTTTTTTTACAATTATTTAGGTTTTTGACTATATTATCCTTTTTGATACAAACATTTTTTTTTGGTATCTCTAAAGGCTAAGTGTCATTTATTTTTTTTTTTTTATCCTCTTATCTTATGTGGGGGCTCATTTTTTGCAGGATGAGCGGACGGTTTTATTGGCACTATTTTGGGGGCTATATGACTTTTTGATCGCTTGCTATTAAACTTTTTGTTATGTAAGGTGACCAAAAAAATCTTTTTTTGCACCTTTTTTTTGTTTTGACCGTGTTAATCTGGGGGGTTGGGTCATGGGGTATTTTTATAGAGGAGATTCTTACGGATGCAGCGATACCTAATAAGTCTACTTTTTTTACATTTATTTAGGTTTTAGACTATATTATCCTTTTTGATATAAAAAAAATTTTTTTGTATCTCTACAATCTAAGAGTAATTTTTTTTTTTATCCGATTATCTTATGTGGGGGCTCATTTTTTGCGGGATGAGAGGATGGTTTTATTGGCACTATTTTGGGGGCTATATGACTTTTTGATCGCTTGCTATTAAACTTTTTATTATATAAGGTGACAAAAAAAAACTTTGCGCTACGATTGGCCAGCGCTGCAGCAAGGGACAACCCTAATACAAAAACTCCGCCCCGTACAACAGAGGGAGCTGCACACACCGGAGCCTATACCGGGCGAACGGAGCGGCGCCCAGACATACTAGTAAGTGCAGTTTTTAAACTAGTGAAAGGTCCTCTTTAAATATCTGATCAAAACTGGAAGCCACTGTAGCGCCGGACTTATTTGAAAGGCCCGATACCCAAGCATATTTAGATAGAATATCAACGACCGTCAGCAGGTATTTTACACCATTATTTTCTTTAGAAAAATCCATCATCGACACAAGATCTGCCTGCCATTGATCATCTATATCAGACACCATAAACTTGTTTATTGGAAATTATTTTTTAACAGGTTTGTACAATGTGTAAGTATCCTCATTGCTCAGTTTTTTACAGAGTCTTTTCTTATTCCAAATTTCCGGACTTCTCTGAATAAGGATTCCACGCCCTCATAAGAGCCGACAGCTTTTGGCGTGTAGTACTGTTTTCTCAATATTTTGGCGTTTGCAGGCATTTTAGCAGCGTTTTAAGCAGCGTCTACTCAACAACGCGTCCTGACTAGTTTATACAATTTTTAATAATCAAGCTATTATATTTATTGTAAAAAGAAAAAACAGACTACATTTTATTTAAAACAGTTTATGTATAGTAAATAAAAAATTCTAAGACATTACACACAAAGAAATTTTATATACATGCAAAGTAAAAATGTATGTAAAACAACTAAAAACATTATAAGATGTTTAATACAAAAAAAGTTTATATACAATCGCCAAAGTAAGAAAATTTACAATGTTAACCAAGCCGCTTGCAACAAAGGTGGGAGACTCTTTTTAGGTAGTAATGAGCCATGCATCGACACAGTAGGCGATGTTAATAACACCGGCGGTGTAAAAGGGCTTCGAGCCTCGTCAAAGGGCTCACTCAGCGACCGCTTTTTCAAATTATCGAAAAGTTCTCTGTGCAATAGTCTCCATAAAATAGTCCCAACCGTGAGGTTTAATCTTAGGCAACCCGTGACTCTGGGTAGCTGTTCGAATCAGGTCAATAATGTTGGATCCGGGTACAGTTTATTCTTTGTAAATGAATTCACCCATAGCATTCCAGTACGGCTTATTACCTGAGCGGTACAGTTTACTTAACAATAGTTCAGCATTTTTTCTATAACGTGTATTAATATTGTCAAGTATCTCTTTAATATCTGTGCTGATTGAGGAGGCATTTGACAATTGTTGTTGATCGGTTTGCAGCTGTGTAATCAGGGTTAAAGTCGACATTTCTTTACCGGACTATTTGTTGAGCATTAAGTACCTCTGTAACACTGCTGTGTATCTCTTAATTTTTTCATCATCTGAAAGGTCATTTCTGTGTAGTATTTCGCTAATCTCATCATCTAATCGTCGTATGGCTGTTTGGCGTATATCTATTGCATCTACAGATGTTTTTTTTAAGCCTGTCCAATTCATTTTTGGAAACCAGGAACATTTTCTCGGCATACTGCATTATGAACCACCGGCTGTATTGGCTATCAGGCTAGTGATTAAAGGTATTGCAAAGCTGAGCAAAGCTCCTATAAAACCGCCTCTCTGGTTCACAATGTGCTTCTTTCCTTTAATGGAGTACTTTTTATTGCTTAATTTCTTTATAGCCCTACGCCATTTTTTCAATATATTTTTTTGGTGCTCTTTAAGAGGGATCTTTCCTTTAAGGATATTGAGAGTGATCTCGCCAATAGCCGATAACAAATCATTACTGGCGTTACGTAATATTGATTTTCGAGCCTTCAGATTTGTTTTCACTAATGCTTTTAAAAGATCCCAATTATGCCGGATCCTGTTCGACATCTTTACAGCACGAGCGACGCTAACAAAAATAACCGTAAAGATGTGAGAACTCCTTTTAGAGCTTCTTTTTGCACACATAAGCCACCGGCAGATCTGGTGGGAACAGACCAGTTCTGAGTCGTAGGTCCTCAGGCGTGTCAGATCTTAAATCTACAAGTAAATAGCTGTAAGGCTTGTGTGTAGCATCTTCAAAAGCTTCTAAAAAGAAATGTGTTTTACCGGGATACATCTGCCGAGCCAATGTAATAACCTGTAATTTATCACGAGGGTCCTTAAAAAGGACCATGTATTTAGTGCCTAAATTTATGGTTCGGCTTTTCTTACCCTGACAAAAAACTTTTTGAACGAGATACATAATGCTCAAATTTCTGTGGTGTTGTTCCTGTTCTATTTTGTATTCTTTTATAATTTCTTTGTCTTTAATTTCATGGTACATATACCTTTTTGGTAACCATATAAAGAGACATCTGTATAACAATGAGATTTTGTTCATAAGCACCCTCTTGATAGGCACAACACAACCATAACGGTGCTAGGGTTATGTGCACTAATCTGAATTTTCAGCTTTGCAAGTTTAACCTTTTAATACACATTATCTGTAACGGAAATCTGGGCCTTGATATGGATGGCTGAAAACACTCTATTGTATTTATCTGTATAATTTTGACCAGAAGTATATGTATCATTGTTATATTATGTACCACTGTTACTTGTACTATGAAAATTCTTGATAAAATAAAGAATTTACAAAAAAAATTCTGTGGTGTATGTATTTGGTGAATGCGTTTTGTATTTCAAGATTTTCACAAGCCGCCTCCATAAGAACATCAACAACAGCCAAATTTACCTTGTCCGTTGGAAATAGATCAGCGTCTGTAAAATTTTGCGGGACCCCCTCGATAAACCTGATATTTGTAAACAAACGGGTTAGTTCATCATACAATTTCTGCCAACACGCGTAAAACCAAATGACATTATCAGGTTTGTGCGACATTAACGTATCCACGTGTATTAATAACTTTTTAACAAAAAAACTCTTTCTGGAATTTGAGGGTCCTGCTAGAATATACAAAAAAGGGTGTTGAAATTGCACAGTCATGTTTAATAGCCAAAAGGCAACGTTGTAAAGTCAGCCGTTAGCTGTCTCTTTGTGTAGACGCACTTTAGCGTTTTACGTAACGGTCTTGTCTCTATGGTCAAGCGCTTACTATTTCTGAAAATGCCATCTTGCTCGATACCTATTGTTTTCTGCGTCTCGGGGTCGGTGTTGTGGGAGTAATCCAACACAAGGTCTTTTAAACTGTCAAAATTAACAAGCCGTGTGTTAGCTACTTTGAGTGTTATACCCTTAACCTTCAATACGGTTTTCCCGTTGTTGAGTTTGTATCCGTAAGTCTTTGGGCCGGCGGATACAAACTCGGTAATGTGGGCGTCGTCGGGTATTTCACTAGTTAGTTCACAGAGAAAATCACCCAAGGGTGGAGTCCATTCAGACCCCTTACTCACGAATATGACGGAGTCTGTGTCGTGATAAAGACAACGTTCCTGCAGTCTGTCTAGGAGCTTGTATAATTCGAGTCTGGCATAGGCGGTTGTAAAACAGGCTATAAAAATGTTTGTGTTTTTGTTGTGGGTGTAGAGCTATTTTACATAGCTGCAATTGACTACGGCCTTATCGTCATTGATGAAATTAACCTCGGAGAGGTCGTAGTACGGCACAAAAGCTAATTTGAAAAGTTCGTCAGGGTCCGTGACAAGTTAGAACGCTGTCCAAACTTACCCCACAAAGAGTTTAGGAACAGTTTTGAAATTTTTTTTTTGCTGGGTTTACAGCTATCTTATCAGATCGCAAGCGGACATCTTTTAAAAGAAATGCATCTATGTAAGCCGTTTTTTCAGAACCCATTTTACACCAACTGGGATAACCGGAAGCCTCCTGTTTATCTCTGAGGTGTAATTTGATGTACGGGGCGAACAGATTGTCTGTTGTGTTCGGAAAATGCCAGATCTCGTAGATCTCGGCAATCCTGTAACCTTTTTCAACAGCTAAAACTAGTTCTATGGTGCACCATGTACCGGTCAGGGAACGCTCGTCGTCTGTGTGGCTGCAAATGTCTTTCTGACAGTTCGAGGAGCATGTGTAACATAGCGGAAACATTAGTTTTTTTATTTAGATTTACAGGCAGGACCGGAAAAAATAAATCTCTGGGCGGTACACTTTAAGGCCTCATGCACACGACCGTTTTTTTTTAAGGTCCGCAAAAACGGGGTAAGTAGGTCCGTGATCCGTGTCCATTTTTTCTTTTGTGGGTCTTCCTTGATTTTTGGAGGATCCACGGACATGAAGAAAAAATCGTTTTGGTGTCCGCCTGGCCGTGCGGAACCAAACGGATCCGTCCTGACTTACAATGCAAGTCAATGGGGATGGATCCGTTTGACGTTGACACAATATGGTGCAAATGCAAACTGATCCGTCCCCCATTGACTCTCAATGTAAAGTCAGGAGTCCCTATTATACCATCGGATCGGAGTTTTCTCCAATCCGATGGTATATTTTAACTTGAAGCGTCCCCATCACCATGGGAACGCCTCTATGTTAGAATATACTGTCGGATATGAGTTAGATCGTGAAACTCATATCCGACAGTATATTCTAACACAGAGGCGTTCCCATGGGGATGCTTCAAGTTAGAATATACTAAGAACTGTGTACATGACTGCCCCCTGCTGCCTGGCAGCACCCGATCTCTTACAGGGGGCTGTGATCCGCACAATTAACGGCACCTGAGGGGGGTTAATTGTGCGTATCATAGTCCCCTGTAAGAGATCAGGGGCTGTCTGTGACCGGCCGGGAGGTCCTCCTACTGGTAAGTGACAGGTCTGTGCGGAGCATTGCTTAATTATCTGTCACTTACCAGTAGGAGGAGCTCCCGGCCGGTCACAGACAGCGCAGCAGGTAAGTATGATGCTTCTAATATTGCTAAGTAACCATGGCAACCAGGACTGCAGTAGCGTCCTGGTTGCCATGGTTACCGATCGGAGCCCCAGTGATTAAACCGGGACTCCGATCTGAACTCTCCGCTGCCACCAATGATTGGGGGGGGAGAGGGAAGGCCGCACACTGTGCCACCAATGAAAATAATACAATAGAGGGAGGGAGGGGCGCCGGGGGGGGCGCACACTGTGCCACCAATGAAAATAATACAATAGAGGGAGGGAGGGGGGCCGCACACTGGCCACCAATGAAAATAATACAATAGAGGGAGGGAGGGGGGGCCGAGGGGGGTCTGCCCCCTGCTGCCTGGCAGCCCCTGATCTCTTACAGGGGACTATGATACGCACAATTAACCCCCTTCAGGTGCGGCACCTGAGGGGTTAATTGTGCGGATCACAGCCCCCTGTAAGAGATCGGGTGCTGCCAGGCAGCAGGGGGAAGTCATGTACACAGTTCGTAGTATATTCTAACGAGAAGCGTCCCCATCACTATGGGAACGCCTCTGTGTTAGAATGTACTGTCGGATATGAGTTTTCACGAAGTGAAAACTCAGCTCTGAAAAAGCTTTTATGCAGACGGATCTTCGGATCCGTCTGTATGAAAGTAATCTACGGCCACGGATCACGGACGCGGATGCCAATCTTGTGTGCATCCGTGTTCTTTCACGGACCCATTGACTTGAATGGGTCCGTGAACCGTTGTCCGTCACGGATCACGGATGCGGCTGCAAAACGGTGCAATTTCCGATTTTTCCACGGACCCATTGAAAGTCAATGGGTCCGCGAAAAAAAAGCCTGAAAACGGCACAACGGTCGTGTGCTTGAGGCCTTACTCTGGCAATGCAAAAGTATTTTTTGATGTAACCAAAATGATCATAAATGATTTTTGGGTGTCCTACAGGGTAAGTCTTAGTTTTATTAACAAAAGGGTACAGACTGGTGAAATCATAATAATGAGCGCGTCATGAGCGCGTAAAGCGCGTCATGGGGTTCCAAAAGAGTCTGGAATTTCATTTTAATCAGAAAGTCTTTGACCCCCGAATCGTTTGCAATCATTTCCCGCCACTCGTGTTCCCACAGGACGCGGACCGTAAATCCTTGTCTCTGTAGTCTGCTTTTCCTGACTAGGAAAGATTGGTACAGCTGCCCGTAGGACGATTTAGTAAGCTCGTTGCTGTCATGCTCGTTATAGCACACAGGACACCCGTGATAAAAACTGCCCTGAAATTCAAAAGTGGTGTGTTTACCGTTAACAAACGCATACCCGTCCAAAAAATATTTACTGACCTTTTTGTTCACCGCCCTTAAACGCGTGTTGTATAGAAATGCCTTCAGCATGTTCAATGTACATGAGCCACTGTATAGCGGGTGTTGAAAATCGTTTCTGGGTCTTGTGGTAATTATCTGCAGGGACAATCGCTATGGTATTTTTGGGTAGAAATTTAAACCGGTACATAGCCATGCACACGGATGCCAATGTGATAAGTTGGAGCGGATCAATACATTTAGTGACCGTTCTGTATTTCTTTTCACGTTTAATGTATTGCAGAACTTTTTGTTCCGTCATGGCCATAATCGTGTCCATGTAACACTCACAAGCCCTTCTCAAAACCTCAACATCCTGCTTTTAACTCTGCCTGAAAATTAAAGGTGTCATTTTTATGTTTCGCGTACCAAACTGTGAATTCTTTTTTCTCACGGGCATCATGTAATCTACGCCGTAATACCTAGCGGCAGGTAGGACGCCTATGTAGTTTTGATTTTCTGCTGTGTTGAAAAAATGCGGGAAGTGACCCTTGGCGCCTGAAAAACCCATAGCCTCAGGCATCTTGCTGAGCTTCATTGGCATAAAATTCAGCGAGTCTATGAACCTAATTTTTAAGTCATTCAGGGTAACGCACATTAACCGACCGCCTTGATTTATAATATCAATTTTAAATTTTTCATTAATCAACTCCTGTAAAACAAAATAAGCGTCGTAGCGGCCTGCATTGTGAGCTATGAACGTGTACCCCGAAAACTTACCGTCGGCAAAAAATCGCACAAAGTCACGAGTACAGGATTTTCCACTAAAATGCCAAGAGTTTGGGCCGTATAGTGTGGTTGCGTAAATGAAATTGGATATATGCAAGCCTGTTTCTTGCATGCATTCAAAATCGTAAAAGATATACTTGTCAGTCATTTTTTGGGGGTTGTATGGCTGCATGTAACAAACATGGTCGTCAAATTTGTCAACCTGTCCGCCGCAGATAGTGCATTTTAAACCGTTACATTTGTGATCATCGCCGCAGTCTATATATCTGTAACAAAATCCGCAAAAAGTTTTTTTCTTACAAAGAGCGTTATCACTAAGTGCCAGGTTTCTATGTGTTTTAAAACAATCCTCTGAACGACAATACGTCCTACATATTGGGCAACGTGTATTATTAGACTGCTCAACACAATTCGGTCTCTAGCACGCTTTACAAAACTGCATACACCCGTGTCAATATTTATGTTTGTATACAGTGCAATAAACGTCGCAAAAATAATTGAAACCGATAAAAGCTTTTAGATTTTTTTATGTCATAATAATGCTTTTCATGGTGCAATATATAGACGGTCTTTTCTTTAGCTGTGCGGGCTATGTGATAATAACGCCACTGACCCCTATTGTGGTACAAAATTTTAATTGTGATGTGTCAAATTCAGCAACGTCAGTAAAAGGCACCAAATACCCCTCGGATATTTGTAAGTCTCTATGCAATTGTCGAGCTTTCTCTAACAATGCACCGTCGCTCAAAGCACTAGCGGCCAGACAGACGTTATTATCGTAATTATCAAAATCGTATAAATGTTGTTTTTTACGATCAATAATCCGACTATACGCGATACCGCCCAAACGCCTTCTGGCCCAACCACGTGGACACCTGACAATGCTGACAACTAGTTTAAGTGTATTACCAGCTTTGCACTCCGCGTTACTCTGTAAAGCGTTAGCGATATTGTCCAAAAATGTTTCGGCTCTAAGTCCATCTCCAGAATACCTATTAGAAAAAATTTCATCAAACGTTTCGCTGCCGTCTAAACGCAATTGTATGAAATCACCCGGATCTGCGTCCCGTAAAGCCCTAACAACGTCTGTATAGAAGCGTGTATTGCATCAAGAGCGTCAACAAATGAGCGAATGGATTCGAGATTAGCGAATTTGAAGTGTTCCGTGTACATGGTACTATTAAAATTTGCTAAGTCACGCTGTTGATGGTATACACGTTCTAGATAAACGGATCTAACGTTTTGTGGTTCAGGGGGTTCGTCTGTAACATCCGTGTTATAGGTCATGTCGTCATTTTGTGGGTCGCCTGACTGAATACGCTTTGATTGCGTATTTGAAGGTCTGTTAGTGTGCAAGCTGTTTGGACGACGGTGCCCCGCTTGCGCGGTCAGCGATTGCTGATGTGTTTGTCCAGCATTCAGACGAGCCGACGCACCAGTCTTGTTACGACATTCGTGTCTTTTTTTGATAGCTATTTTGTTTGGACGCGCCGGCGTCGCATTGTTACGCCGGCGACGCCTTTTTTCTGTAGCTATTTTAAGTTAGCCTGTTTTAACTTTCTAACCCTAGCACTTACAGTTGTTTTTGCGCTTTTAAAAGGTTGTCCACCTCCACCAGTCATCACTAGTCAGTCTCTGTCTAGCAGCTCTTTTTCAAGAGCGTCAAGATGCGTAATCAGCCGTGTGTATTTATTACGCGTAGCGTGTATTTGTCCCGCAGTAATTTTGTTGGGACTGTTAAATGCTAGAGACGTAGAGTCTTTAACGTAACATTTTAAATACATCGCCACACGTGCCATTTTGTCATAACATTTCGCGATATCCCTCAACGCGTCGTACGTCTCTCCACCCCGGCAATAACAGGAATGGACAAGAGGCGCGTATTGCTGTTGGGTTTCGCTTATCTGTTGTACGTTGCTGCATGTGTCTGGCGTATCAAATGTGATGCGCTTTTTACAAGTTATTACATCTTGCGTATTGGGTATTGGTGTTATGTCGCTCACCACTCTGCAGAACCGACTGCGTCGTTGTTTGAATTCCAGCTATCGGTGTAAGCTGTTCCTGATGATGTTTTGTGGTTGATCTTTCTGTAACGACGCGGGATTTGGTGTTTTCTTTTCTTTTGGCTGAAATTTAAAGACAAACATTAAGATATAAGTATTAAGAATTTCAAGCGCACTAATTAAAACAGCTCACCGCGAAAGATAGATAGATAGATAGGTAATTGATACATAGATATGTAGATAGAAATATAGATAGATAAATAGATAGATAAATTGATAGAATTTAGATAGATGGGGTATATGGATGTATAGAAACATAGATAGATATAAGAATAGATAGATAGATAGATAAATGGATAGATAGCTAGATAACAGATAGATGGAAAGATAGACTATAAATAGGTAGATAGAAAGATAGATGGATAGATAGATAATTGAAAGATAGAAGGATAGATAGGTAGATACATTGATAGATAGAATTTAGATAGATGGGGTATATGGCTGTATAGATAGATAGATAGATAGATAGATAGACTATAGATAGGTAGATAGAAAGATAGATAGATAGATAGAAGGATAGATAGAATTTAGATAGATGTGGTATATGTATAGATAGATAGATAGATAGATAGATAGATAGATAGATAGATAGATGGAAAGATATATAGATAGATAGATAGATAGATAGATAGATAGATAGAAAGATAGACTATAGATAGGTAGATAGAGAGATAGATAGATAGATAGATAGATAGAAGGATAGATAGAATTTAGATAGATGGGGTATATGGCTGTATAGATACATAGATAGATAACAGATAGCTGGATAGATAGATAGTTGGATAGATAAATGGATAGATAGATAACAGATAGATGGAAAGATAGACTATAGATAGGTAGATAGAAAGATAGATAGATATGTCATTACGACTTTTATTAAAAATTTAAAGACAAGCAGCAAGATGTAAGTATTAAGAACTTCAAGCGTGCTAATTAAAGCAGAGTGCCGCATAATATTAGCTTACGGGCATCAGGACAGCGGATAATCGGCATTGCTGGATTTTCAGACTGCCAACTGTCACGGGCGCTGGTGCACGGCTCTGGTGGTTCTGGGAATGAAGCAGTTCTGTTGACATCTGCGTCACTACCAGGCATCTGAAAAACTTTATATTACAAGGTTTGATTAAACAGCATTGTTTATACACGCTTAAAAGTTATAGACATTGTTTGATCGGATGTAGAGGGAGCCTTACCCGTTGTGTTAGATTTCTTTGATGCTGCTTTGGAGACACCGGTCGTGGCCATTTTTCTTTTCAGCGCTGCATTAAAAAAAAAAAAAAAAAGTATTAGACTTATAGAAAATGTTTAAATATATTACAGCAACAATGCGTTTTGGTCCTTAGTCCTTACGCTCTTTGCCCAGCTTGCGATGCTTGTGTAGTGAATCATTTGCAAGTGTCGCGATGTTGTCAATTGTATACACTTTTCTTTTCAGTGCTGCGTTTTAAAAAAGTGTATTAGAAATATAGATAATGTTTAAAACCGACAACATCAAAGACGGCGATCGAGCCTTACGTGTTCTGGCTAGCCGGGTCGTCTGTTTCATTTCAGGGCGCCCTGGGGTTGTGAGATCGATAACTCGCGCTGGATCATTCTCCTTTAGATCGTCAGAATTGTTGTTGCTAGTAACCGCCATGTTTGAATGTTCCGTATTTTCAGTATCAACGTTTCCGTTCACAATTCTTAAAATGTCTTGGATTTGATCGTCTGTAATAAACGTGTTTGAAATATAACTAGCGCTAAAACTATATATGTACCGTAATAAAAGCATAAGATGGTTATACTTAGCAATCAGGCAAGGAGTCGTCGGATTGTAATCAGGTTCGTTTGAAATGTCAGTATGGGCTATCGCCATACTGTGCGCCTCGTCTGAAAGCAGTTGTGCCCCACCACTGCTCATAAAAATCGTCGGCCGTGATAAGCAACTGCGCATCGGGGATAATGTCGTCCCCCCATAAATTTTGGTAAGAATCCATCTAAACAAATTGTATATTGTTAGTTAAAATATAGCAACATTTGTATGCTGTAAAAGAAAAGATATTTAGTTAGTGACGCATTATGCCCTATAAATAAGCACAGTTACATAGATACAGATAACATACCATAAGTCATATTCAATAAATAGTGAAAGATTTAAAAGCATAACAGACAAATGGTGCTTACCTTTTGAGGTGTTTAATGTCTTGGTGACCTATGCCTGTCCTTTTTTTTTAACCGCTTGCCGCCACGCTAACGCCGAAAGGCGTCATTGCGGCGGCTCCCCCAGGCTACGCTAACGCCAATAGGCGTCATCTCGCGTGAGCCGAGATTTCCTGTGAACGCGCGCACACAGGCGCGCGCGCTCACAGGAACGGAAGGTAAGAGAGTTGATCTCCAGCCTGCCAGTGGCGATCGTTCGCTGGCAGGCTGGAGATGTGTTTTTTTTAACCCCTAACAGGTATATTAGACGCTGTTTTGATAACAGCGTCTAATATACCTGCTACCTGGTCCTCTGGTGGTCCCCTTTGTTTGGATCGACCACCAGAGGACACAGGTAGCTCAGTAAAGTAGCACCAAGCACCACTAAACTACACTACACCCCCCCCCGTCACTTATTAACCCCTTATTAGCCCCTGATCACCCCATATAGACTCCCTGATCACCCCCCTGTCATTGATTACCCCCCTGTCATTGATCACCCCCCTGTAAAGCTCCATTCAGACGTCCGCATGATTTTTACGGATCCACTGATAGATGGATCGGATCCGCAAAACGCATCCGGACGTCTGAATGAAGCCTTACAGGGGCGTGATCAATGACCGTGGTGATCACCCCATATAGACTCCCTGATCACCCCCCTGTCATTGATTACCCCCCTGTCATTGATTACCCCCCTGTAAAGCTCCATTCAGACGTCCGCATGATTTTTACGGATCCACTGATAGATGGATCGGATCCGCAAAACGCATACGGACGTCTGAATGGAGCCTTACAGGGGCATGATCAATGACTGTGGTGATCACCCCATATAGACTCCCTGATCACCCCCCTGTCATTGATTACACCCCTGTCATTGATCAACCCCCTGTAAAGCTCCATTCAGATGTCCGCATGATTTTTACGGATGCACTGATAGATGGATCGGATCCGCAAAACGCATCCGGACGTCTGAATGAAGCCTTACAGGGGCATGATCAATGACTGTGGTGATCACCCCATATAGACTCCCTGATCACCCCCCTGTAAAGCTCCATTCAGATGTCTGCATGATTTTTACGGATGCACTGATAGATGGATCGGATCCGCAAAACGCATCCGGACGTCTGAATGAAGCCTTACAGGGGCATGATCAATGACTGTGGTGATCACCCCCCTGTCATTGATTACCCCCCTGTAAAGCTCCATTCAGATGTCCGCATGATTTTTACGGATGCACTGATAGATGGATCGGATCCGCAAAACGAATCCGGACGTCTGAATGAAGCCTTACACGGGCGTGATCAATGACTGTGGTGATCACCCCATATAGACTCCCTGATCACCCCCCTGTCATTGATTACCCCCCTGTAAAGCTCCATTCAGACGTCTGCATGATTTTTACGGATCCACTGATAGATGGATCGGATCCGCAAAACGCATCCGGACGTCTGAATGAAGCCTTACAGGGGCGTGATCAATGACTGTGGTGATCACCCCATATAGACTCCCTGATCACCCCCCTGTCATTGATTACCCCCCTGTCATTGATTACCCCCCTGTAAAGCTCCATTCAGACGTCCGCATGATTTTTACGGATCCACTGATAGATGGATCGTATCCGCAAAACGCATCCGGACGTCTGAATGAAGCCTTACAGGGGCATGATCAATGACTGTGGTGATCACCCCATATAGACTCCCTGATCACCCCCCTGTCATTGATTACCCCCCTGTCATTGATTACCCCCCTGTAAAGCTCCATTCAGACGTCTGCATGATTTTTACGGATGCACTGATAGATGGATCGGATCCGCAAAACGCATCCGGACGTCTGAATGAAGCCTTACAGGGGCATGATCAATGACTGTGGTGATCACCCCATATAGACTCCCTGATCACCCCCCTGTCATTGATTACCCCCCTGTCATTGATTACCCCCCTGTAAAGCTCCATTCAGACGTCTGCATGATTTTTACGGATCCACTGATAGATGGATCGGATCCGCAAAACGCATCCGGACGTCTGAATGAAGCCTTACAGGGGCATGATCAATGACTGTGGTGATCACCCCATATAGACTCCCTGATCACCCCCCTGTCATTGATTACCCCCCTGTAAAGCTCCATTCAGATGTCCGCATGATTTTTACGGATGCACTGATAGATGGATCGGATCCGCAAAACGCATACGGACGTCTGAATGAAGCCTTACACGGGCGTGATCAATGACTGTGGTGATCACCCCATATAGACTCCCTGATCACCCCCCTGTCATTGATCAACCCCCTGTCATTGATCACCCCCCTGTCATTGATCACCCCCCTGTAAGGCTCCATTCAGACATTTTTTTGGCCCAAGTTAGCGGAATTATTATTTTTTTTTTTTCTTACAAAGTCTCATATTCTTCTAACTTGTGTCAAAAAATAAAATCTCACATGAACTCCCCATACCCCTCACGGAAACCAAATGCGTAAAATTTTTTAGACATTTATATTCCAGACTTCTTCTCACGCTTTAGGGCCCCTAGAATGCCAGGGCAGTATAAATACCCCACATGTGACCCCATTTCGGAAAGAAGACACCCCCAGGTATTCCGTGAGGGGCATATTGAGTCCATGAAAGATTGAAATTTTTGTCCCAAGTTAGCGGAACGGGAGACCTTGTGAGAAAAAAATTAAAAATATCAATTTCCGCTAACTTGTGCCAAAAAAAAAAAATTTCTATGAACTCGCCATGCCCCTCATTGAATACCTTGGGGTGTCTTCTTTCCAAAATGGGGTCACATGTGGGGTATTTATACTGCCCTGGCATTCTAGGGGCCCCAAAGCGTGAGAAGAAGTCTGGTATCCAAATGTCTAAAAATGCCCTCCTAAAAGGAATTTGGGCACCTTTGCGCATCTAGGCTGCAAAAAAGTGTCACACATCTGGTATCGCCGTACTCAGGAGAAGTTGGGCAATGTGTTTTGGGGTGTCATTTTACATATACCCATGCTGGGTGAGAGAAATATCTTGGTCAAATGCCAACTTTGTATAAAAAAAATGGGAAAAGTTGTCTTTTGCCAAGATATTTCTCTCACCCAGCAAGGGTATATGTAAAATGACACCCCAAAACACATTCCCCAACTTCTCCTGAATACGGCGATACCACATGTATGACACTTTTTTGCAGCCTAGGTGGGCAAAGGGGCCCATATTCCAAAGAGCACCTTTAGGATTTCACAGGTCATTTACCTACTTACCACACATTAGGGCCCCTGGAAAATGCCAGGGCAGTATAACTACCCCACAAGTGACCCCATTTTGGAAAGAAGACACCCCAAGGTATTCCGTGAGGGGCATGGCGAGTTCCTAGAATTTTTTATTTTTTGTCACAAGTTAGTGGAAAATGCTGATTTATAATTTTTTTTTTTTTTTCATACAAAGTCTCATATTCCACTAACTTGTGACAAAAAATAAAAACTTCCATGAACTCACTATGCCCATCAGCGAATACCTTGGGGTCTCTTCTTTCCAAAATGGGGTCACTTGTGGGGTAGTTATACTGCCCTGGCATTCTAGGGGCCCAAATGTGTGGTAAGGAGTTTGAAATCAAATTCTGTAAAAAATGACCTGTGAAATCCGAAAGGTGCTCTTTGGAATATGGGCCCCTTTGCCCACCTAGGCTGCAAAAAAGTGTCACACATCTGGTATCTCCGTACTCAGGAGAAGGTGGGGAATGTGTTTTGGGGTGTCATTTTACATATACCCCTGCTGGGTGAGAGAAATATCTTGGCAAAAGACAACTTTTCCCATTTTTTTATACAAAGTTGGCATTTGACCAAGATATTTATCTCACCCAGCATGGGTATATGTGAAAAGACACCCCAAAACACATTCCTCAACTTCTCCTGAATACAGAGATACCAGATGTGTGACACTTTTTTGCAGCCTAGGTGGGCAAAGGGGCCCATATTCCAAAGAGCACCTTTCGGATTTCACAGGTCATTTTTTACAGAATTTGATTTCAAACTCCTTACCACACATTCGGGCCCCTAGAATGCCAGGGCAGTCTAACTACCCCACAAGTGACCCCATTTTGGAAAGAAGAGACCCCAAGGTATTCGCTGATGGGCATAGTGAGTTCATGGAAGTTTTTATTTTTTGGCACAAGTTAGTGGAATATGAGACTTTGTATGAAAAAAAAAAAAAAAAAAAAAATCATCATTTTCCACTAACTTGTGACAAAAAATAAAAAGTTCTATGAACTCACTATGCCCACCAGCGAATACCTTAGGGTGTGTACTTTCCGAAATGGGGTCATTTGTGGGGTGTTTGTACTGTCTGGCCATTGTAGAACCTCAGGAAACATGACAGGTGCTCAGAAAGTCAGAGCTGCTTCAAAAAGCGGAAATTCACATTTTTGTACCATAGTTTGTAAACGCTATAACTTTTACCCAAACCATTTTTTTTTTACCCAAACATTTTTTTTTTATCAAAGACATGTAGAACTATAAATTTAGAGCAAAATTTCTATATGGATCTCGTTTTTTTTGCAAAATTTTACAACTGAAAGTGAAAAATGTCATTTTTTTGCAAAAAAATCGTTAAATTTCGATTAATAACAAAAAAAGTAAAAATGTCAGCAGCAATGAAATACCACCAAATGAAAGCTCTATTAGTGAGAAGAAAAGGAGGTAAAATTCATTTGGGTGGTAAGTTGCATGACCGAGCAATAAACGGTGAAAGTAGTGTAGTGCCGATTTGTAAAAAAGGGCCTGGTCTTTAGGGGGGTATAAACCTGTGGTCCTTAAGTGGTTAAACAACTTTATTGGTATATAAAACAAATACACATAGAAAAAGGATTCAAGTAATAATTCAGTATAATTAATATTTTTTTTCCCCCAACCCAACCCTTATCTCCCCCCCCCACCCCAACCCTGTGATGCGTCCGCCCTCCCCTCCCTCCCCCCACCTCCCTCGGAGAAGAGAGGAGAAGGAGAAAGGAGGAGAGGGAGAGAAAAAAAAAAAAGTACAATCAGATCAAATCTGTCCCATATCCTAGTCCATTTCTCATATGTGTCTCTCTGCCTATAAAGGATCCGTTCGTAATTTTTAACCTTATTAACTAGGTTTATCCAGGTGTTTAACTCTGGAATATGGCGAGCGAACCAACTCCGGCTGATCAAGAGTCTGGCCAATAATAGTATTCTACCTAATAGGATCTTTTGATATTTATGACTACTTATTGTGGAGAGATCATTCAGCAAGAACAATTGTGGCTCAAAAGGGATCCGTATTTTCAGTTTATGAATAAGAAAATTGTTGATACCATTCCAGTATTCTCTAAGTTCTGGGCAGGTCCAGATCATGTGCAAGTAATCCGCACCCAAGGTATCACATCTAGGGCACTTGAAGGTATCCTTTAACCCACATTTATTTAGCCATATACAGTACAGACCAAAAGTTTGGACACACCTTCACATTCAAAGAGTTTTCTTTATTTTCATGACTATGAAGGCATCAAAACTAGGAATTAACACATGTGGAATTATATACATAACAAACAAGTGTGAAACAACTGAAAATATGTCATATTCTAGGTTCTTCAAAGTAGCCACCTTTTGCTTTGATTACTGCTTTGCACACTCTTGGCATTGTCTTCATGAGCTTCAAGAGGTAGTCCCCTGAAATGGTCTTCCAACAGTCTTGAAGGAGTTCCCAGAGATGCTTAGCACTTGTTGGCCCTTTTGCCTTCACTCTGCGGTCCAGCTCACCCCAAACCATCTCGATTGGGTTCAGGTCCGGTGACTGTGGAGGCCAGGTCATCTGGCGCAGCACCCCATCACTCTCCTTGATGGTGAAATAGCCCTTACTTTCAAAGTTTTCCCAATTTTTCGGCTGACTGACTGACCTTCATTTCTTAAAGTAATGATGGCCACTCGTTTTTCTTTACTTAGCTGCTTTTTTCTTGCCATAATACAAATTCTAATAGTCTATTCAGTAGGACTATCAGCTGTGTATCCACCTGACTTCTCCTCAACGCAACTGTAACGGATCACCTTCCGTTAATAAACGCTTCCTAGCTTGCGGCGAGGACCACAAGCACCGCACTGGACACCACAACCACCACAGACTCCACAACCGCCGTAGCTTAACTGGAGCCACGCCGTCTTCCTTCCACCCTGAATGAACCTCCAGCATTCAGGACCATGTGGGACAGATCTCTCCTCCAGGAGAGGGTATCAGGGACAAGAAGAAAGAGATTAAAGCTCCAGGGAGTATGCAGAGCATAGCAGTCCCCAGCGTGACACAGCAATTCCCTTCAATAACGAGACGAGGCTCCGTTTTGAAGGGTTAGAAAAACATGAACACCTTATTGAGGGCTACCCGCCCGTATTTATGCAGGTCCGCATCTGGTGTACACGCCCCTAGGGGACCAGAAGGAGGACTGTGACACAGGACAGATACGTAGCACTAGGATATACAGACACAACACATCCCCACAATGCATCATGGTTTCCTCCTCTCTGCCCTGGAGACACCCGAAGAGCAATTCAATTATCTCTCAGGACAAAGGGAAATCACCAATACACATGTGGGAACAACAGGACAGGAATCACCACCCAACACACAATGTCACACCCTCCCAGCCAACACAGACATTTAACCTATTCCCAGATAGCTCAAGTCTGAGGGCATATCATTAGGGGAATGCCGCTCAGAGTACACAAATACAATAAAATTAGCTATCTGGGTGCCATTTTTTAATCCATACGGATGGGTCTGTCACAAATTCCAACCGCGTTCGGTCCTATTAACAGTCCAGACATGCGGCATAGTTCTGTTACACAGTTCTTGAAGGGTAATATGTCCCGGGGCCATAGTCGTAGGGCAGGAGGCTAGCCATAAGTTTTCTACAATGCCCAGTGGCAAATGCCAATTTGTCACAGCAACTGATGGTCCCAACCCCATTTATAAGGCAAGAACTCCCACTTATTAAACCTGACAGGGCCCACCTGTGAAGTGAAAACCATTTCAGGGGACTACCTCTTGAAGCTCATCAAGAGAATGGCAAGAGTGTGCAAAGCAGTAATCAAAGCAAAAGGTGGCTACTTTGAAGAACCTAGAATATGACATCTTTTCAGTTGTTTCACACTTGTTTGTTATGTATATAATTCCACATGTGTTAATTCATAGTTTTGATGCCTTCAGAATGAATCTACAATTTTCATAGTCATGAAAATAAAGAAAACTCTTTGAATGAGAAGGTGTGTCCAAACTTTTGGTCTGTACTGTAGGTGTAACATATAGTCTATGATAAATATTGAACTGTATTAAAATATGGTTAAAATTATGAGATAATAAATCTAAATTAATAAAAATATTCCCCCACCCTTGTAATTGTATATTTGGACAATCCAACTCCCAGGCCCTTTGTCCTGGCGATTGTGTCTCGCAAAATTGTGCCTTAAGTAATAGTTTATATATATTTGTGATCTTCATTCTTAGGGGTGTCGTCCCTATCCATTCATTTAAAAGTCAGGAGTTATCTATATCCAATAGTGATTTATCATCCAAGCTAAATAGTGCCGACCGCAACTGAACATACCTAAACCAAGAGAGGTTTTCTACATTATGTGATAGATCCGGAAACAACTTAATCTCTCTATTCTTAACTATTTGTGTAATATAAAGAATCCCATTCTTTTGCCAAAATTGATCCATTGCTATGCCATCTAGAATCTGTAAGTGAACATTATGCCAAAGAGCCGTGAAAAAAAGGGATCCCTTCACCTCCAACCATCTTCTAATAGTAACCCTATGCCAGTCCTTGCATACGTATCTCTGTGCTAGCCCTGCACAGACTGTGTCCTGTTTATATAGGCGGGTCCTGTTGTAAACCACAACATGTGGCAACTATTAGCATATTCATTAGTTGATGTCTCTCAAATAGTTAGTTTATGTTTTATAAGAATTTATATGTTATATTATAGGCCTTTTTTTATGTCCGAATCTTAATTTTATATCAAAAGCTTATCAAAATGTTATAAATGGGCTTATCAAAAAGATTTTATCAAAATAGGATTTTATAAAAAAGTATTTTTATAAAAATGAAGTTTATGAAACTAGGCGTGTTATCAAAATAGGATTTTATCAAAATGAAACTTATCAACCTGTATAATTTGATATAAATTTATATCAAAGTGGGTGGCTTTTATATCAAAAGCTGTGTGCTTTTGTCTTTATTTGGAAACTGCTGGACATTAGATTTCAAAATCTGTCGTAAGATGTCATAATTTTTATTTGTAAGCTGCCAGACATTAGATGTCACCATCTGTAGTAAGCTGTCAGGAAGCTCTCAAAACCTCAACATCCTGCTTATAGTAGGCTTTTTTTTTACTTCATTTGTAAACTGCCAGGCATTAGCAGTAATCTGAGAAGAATGTCTGGGAGGATGTCACCATCTGTATTAAGAATCTGGAAGAAGTGATAAGCCATTAATGGTCGAATACAAATGTAGTAAGAATCAATATAAATTTAATATCAAGCACTATAAATTTAATATCAAGCAATATAAATGTAATATCAAGCAATATAAAAGGGTCAGGGTATCTGTATAAAAGGGGGTGTGGTACCTGTCACTTTGCAGTTTGACAAAACATATACCCCCTTACTACTGTCACCTATTGTCCTGGGGTTAAGAACGTCAAGGCAGACAGATGGACCAGAGGAGAGGATGTGGATATCAGCATCTGATGTGAATGCCAGTCGTTTGGTGAAAGCCTTTCACAGGTCTCACCTAGATAAGGTTAGTTGTGGGTGCACAGAGGTCACCTGTAGAAGGGGGGGTACTGTAACGGACGTTCCCGCAACAGGTGGCCCAAGATTGGTGAGACTGGCAACACTTGGTTTGATCTGACAGATTTTCCCTGTGGATAAATAGGCGTGTTGTTTCTGGTAATGGCCACACCCCTTGCCTCAGGTGTTGCTAATGTGGTCATTTCACCTTCCTTATTTATTGTTGCTTGTCTCACAATGCTGTGCGGTTTATAGCTTCAGTTTCAGTTGTGGAGAGCTGGTGTGTGGATCTCGGCGGAGTTCCTGGTGCTTCCATAGCTCCTTTGAAGTTAAGTATTTCTTTTCCCTTTTGTATTTTGTTTGGGTTCTGTGTGTTGCATTGCCCTATTGTTTGTATTAGGCCTGTAGGAGACTCTTGTTCATCCTTCCTTTTGGAGGAACAGGTAGTCTCGTCCCTGCAATTAGTACCAGGGTCCTATAGGGCTAGATAGGGCTAGGTATTCCTGCATATGAACACACCTACCTCTGGGGTCTGTTCATACTGGTAGACAGTCAGGATTTTGGTTAGGGTTTTACTAGGAGGTGTCCATCTTCCTTCCCTAGTTCTCAGGCCTGATTCCCTGTCCCCCCCCCCCCCTTCCTTCTTATGCTTTGTGTGGTGTTTCCCTCCCACACCGAAGCATGACACTGCCCCTGTGAAAAGGCCCATTAGTCCTCTCCCTATAAATATATAGTTGCAGTTGTACAAGAAGCTGAGATACAGTATGAGTAGCTGATTGTAGGGTCCACTACCCCTGTGCTGCCCCTGTGACTACCTTGTTTCCTCTATAAAACATGCAGCACATTGAAAGCTATCTCAGCTCTACAATGTGAGGACTAAAGCAATCAGCTCCTCATATCTTAGCCACATGGACCCCTGTTACGGTGATATGGGGAGAAGTTGGGATAACTACAGTGAATTTTTAGTTTGTATGGAGTTATTCTTTAACTTGTTCATGCTGTAACTTTGCAGCAGAATAGAATAGGAATGTTATATTCCTCCTAATAAGTCAATCCCCCATGATCCTTGTAGACGTCAATGATATGCGTGACTAAGAAGAAGTTACAGGAATATGATGCAGGCACAAGTGTCTTGGGGTAACCCCTGAGCTCCTTACATCATGTGAATTATATAAGAAGTTTGGAATATTAATATGCATTTGTCTTGAGTTGCATTCTGCCTCTGCTCATGGGGCCGTATATGACGTGCTGTAGATCACATGAGTGACAGCAGCCTGAGGTTAATCCAAAACTACAAACAAGAACAATCTACAGATTCATTCATATAGATTTATATGAAAAGACAGTCTTAAGTTGAAAGATTTGCTGTTCTGAGGTCTGGAAAAGCTGGGTGTCAATCTGTGTGGGAGTTTTACAGGTGGCTACATGGGATTTCACCTAGCTTTCCCAATGATACAGATACAGAATGACTCAAATTTTTCTTCAGGGTTGCTTTTATGAGCACATATGGGTTGTCACGCAGCTTTCCACAAAGTCTAGTTAGAACATAAATGTGCATTAATATGCAAGATTATCTCCACCTTATACCTCTGAAACAACTGTTTGTCAAGACTTTATTGGAGTTTTTGCATTACAGTATATTTGTCAAGCATGAATCTATCTATCTATCTATCTATCTATCTATCTATCTATCTATCTATCTATCTATCTATCTATCTAGCCTGGGGTCATCCTGGCACATGAGGAGACAAAAGAGTGGAGGATGCACATCATTAATTACTGTATGCAGGGCTTTCCTCAACAATAAGCCTCTTCTTAGACGTGTCGGGCCAGTGTGAAGAGGAGGGGTGAAGACTCACAGGAAAGCACTCACAGGAGCAGAAGCAGCAGGTCAGGAATATGTTAGTAGAGTCCTGTCTGTACCGTGTCTCCTGTCCCTTACATGATTTCTGCTCAGGAGCACAGATAGGCTACTCTTATCTGTACTCCTGATCTTTTCCACAGCTGTCCTGACCAGGGGGAGGGGCGATGTGGAATATAGTAGACTGCCTGCATGATATAGAAGGTTAGTGTTGTATGTGTGTATGAGTGCATTAGTATGTACAGTACAGACTAAAAGTTTGGACACACCTTCTCATTCAAAGAGTTTTCTTTATTTTCATGACTATGAAGGCATCAAAACTATGAATTAACACATGTGGAATTATGTACATAACAAACAAATGTGAAACAACTGAAAATATGTCATATTCTAGGTTCTTCAAAGTAGCCACCTTTTGCTTTGATTACTGCTTTGCACACTCTTGGCATTGTCTTGATGAGCTTCAAGAGGTAGTCCCCTGAAATGGTCTTCCAACAGTCTTGAAGGAGTTCCCAGAGATGCTTAGCACTTGTTGGCCCTTTTGCCTTCACTCTGCGGTCCAGCTCACCCCAAACCATCTCGATTGGGTTCAGGTCCGGTGACTGTGGAGGCCAGGTCATCTGGCGCAGCACCCCATCACTCTCCTTGATGGTGAAATAGCCCTTAGTTTCAAAGTTTTCCCAATTTTTCGGCTGACTGACTGACCATCATTTCTTAAAGTAATGATGGCCACTCGTTTTTCTTTACTTAGCTGCTTTTTTCTTGCCATAATACAAATTCTAACAGTCTATTCAGTAGGACTATCAGCTGTGTATCCACCTGACTTCTCCTCAACGCCACTGATGGTCCCAACCCCATTTATAACGCAAGAAATCCCACTTATTAAACCTGACAGGGCACACCTGTGAAGTGAAAACCATTTCAGGGGACTACCTCTTGAAGCTCATCAAGAGAATGCCAAGAGTGTGCAAAGCAGTAATCAAAGCAAAAGGTAGCTACTTTGAAGAACCTAGAATATGACATATTTTCAGTTGTTTCACACTTGTTTGTTATATATATAATTCCACATGTGTCAATTCATAGTTTTGATGCCTTCAGTGTGAATCTACAATTTTCATAGTCATGAAAATAATGAAAACTCTTTGAATGAGAAGGTGTGTCCAAACTTTTGGTCTGTACTGTATATGCAATACCCCAGATAGAGTGTGTGCAGTACCCCTGACCTGGGGGTATCTGCAATTGTAAATAGTTGTTTATAGTAATGTTATGTATTTTAATGCTTTGGTGGTTTATTCTAGCAAGAGGAGGAATGGTTAGCAGAAAAAGGGCTAACAACCCTCTTCTTCCCCTCTTGGTTGGAGTGGGTTGTTACTGTTTCCTGGCAGGAGGGGCAGTTCCAGTCCAGAGAAAAGGGAGAGGAAGCACATGAGCTCCTACTCACAGGAAACAGACTCGGTTCTCCTGTGAGACCATCATTCCAGAAAGACTTTCAGAATACATAATGCTGCAGAAAGCATCAGTGTGTCAAGAGTGATCGGCAACATTTCAGCCTTACAGGCACTGCTGCAAGGTTAGGGACTATGGCTCAGACACCATCCCATAGCTAACAACAGGCCAAAAAAACATCAAGCCTGTATTGCAGTGAACACCTATAAGTGCCTGCAAGTGCCATTAGATTGCTATCCTACCAGCCACCATACTTCTTAATCTGGTGCTAGAAATGGAATTTAATACTGCAGGAATGGCCACAAGTTATATTTTGCAAAAAGTAAAGAGAAATTGTTATATGTTTACTTCTGGTCTGATTCTTCAAATTTCCACTGCACAAATCCCCAGAGAGCAATGGCCTGATGGAGTACACCATGACACAACACCTCATCAGGTTACTACCACTTTCATGCTCTGCATCAGCTCCTCAGGGGCTCCCTGTATATCTGCAATTGTTATTGTAATGTTTAGAGATGAGCAAACTTTTCATAAATTTGATTAGGATGGTTCACCAAATTTTCCAAAAATATTTGTTTCGATCCGAATTTATTTGTGAGGGTTCACATTAAAAAACAGCTATTTCCCAGCTGCAGAGAGCCTGAATATTGGTGTAGAACACTGTGCATTGCAGAAACATGCATAGGTAGTCCGCTGTGGTAGTGAAACAGTTACTTTGCGTCTGTATGACAGGCAGTTGACAGGCATCACTCTTAAATTTTCTTCATACTTCACTTATTTAGTTAGTTACCGGGGAAAAAACTGACCAAATAACTCAAGCGTGAACTCAGCCTTACAAGTCAATATAAGCGTCAGGTATAAAGAACCATGCAGTGGCCCAAGATTCTAATACAGAGGGAAAGAGCGCACTCCTTTTACACCGTCGTCAGCTGATTCCACATAGATTTCTACAGAACCTGTTCTGTTACACGCTGAAACAAGTAGTACCCCCATGAGCAAGTGGACAGGGTGTCAGGAGTAAGTTTGTGTTGACATCACTGTTTATTTTGCCCTTCTTCTCATCCGTCATAAAAACAACCCCAAAAAAACTGATCATCTCTTTTGAGCATCCGCCTTCACACGGTCAGCATTTGGCCAGTAATCCATCAGTGTTGCTAAGGCCAAAAAAAAACAGGAGTGGATCCAAAACAGAGATTACACATGATTGGAAAGTTTCATGTCTTCTGTGTTTTGTACCCACTCCTGCTTTTCGCTTCCAAATCATGAGCATATCCTGATGCAAAATAGAGACAGTGTGATACAGGCCTTATGGATGCTACAAAGATAGGATCCATTGTGTTTCTCATTTTTTCATCCTTCTGACAGATCAGAAGAAGGGCAAAATAAATAGTGATGTCAACAATGCCAAACAGGAATAATAGTAGACCCGTCATAGAGTGGGGAGGGTGGCTGCCGCATGAGCAGTCAACACAATGGCCCAGTCACAGAGTGGTGAGGTGGCAACTGCATGAGGAGTCAACAAAGTGGTCAGTCACAGAGTGGTGAGTGTGGCAAACGCATAAGGAGTCAACATAGTGGTCAGTCACAGAGTGGTGAGGTTGGCTAACACATGATTAGTCAACACAGTGGCCCAGTCACAGAGTGGTGAGGGTGGCAAATGCATGAGGAGTCAACACAGTAGCCCAGTCACAGAGTGGTGAGGTGGCAACTGCATGAGGAGTCAACTTAGTGGTCAGTCACAGGGTGGGGGCAACAGCAGTGGCAATAAAAGCACAAGATGGTGGATGGCAGGAGGAGAACATGGCAGTACAGGCAGCAGGTGTGTGGCATCAGGTGGGTGGCCGCAGCAGCAGAATAGTGGTTGAAGCAGGTGGCCAGAAGAAACGGGTCTCTTTTCACAAAGTTTGGGTGTGGCACCCAGAATGATCTAGTCTGATGCATCAGGCTCTGGCGTTTGGAAATCCTGGCTGATCTATGCCTGATTCATCTTCAGAAAGGTCAGTCTCTCCACACTTTGGGCAGAAAGGAGAGTTCTCCTTGGGGTAACTATGCCTCCCGCTATACTAAACACCCGCTCTGATGCCACACTACTCGCCTGCCAGGAAAGCTTGTCATGGGTAAACTCGGCCAATTGTGGCCACAGATCATGTTTGGCTGCCCAGTAGTCCAGAGGATCTTGGATCTGGGGTGGCAGGGTGTAGTCCAAGTATGCCACCACCTGCTGGTTTAGGTTCGGTTCCATGTCTTGCTGCTGCTGGTGGGTGGTTTCTTCACTAGGTGGGTGAAGAAAAGTGCTCATCAGAGACTCTAGACTTAAGTTGCTGCTGATGGAGCTCGTATTGCTCCTACCCCCCCACCCCCCCAGCAGCCATAGCAGTGGAACATGAGAGCAGAGGCCCCCCCAGTCAGACCTTCGTGAGGATGGGCAATGGTACACATAGGCACATAGCCCACTGACTACATAGGATGTCTCAATAGTAGTTGAGTTTATCCTCCCTGTCAGTGTGACGGGTAGTGAGGGTCTAACATGGAGAGCCAGTAGTCATCCCTCTGCCAAATTGTGTTAATTCAGCTGTCACTATGCAAGCAACTCAGCATGCAACTGGCCATTTGCGCAAAGGAACTCGGAGGGACTCCCTGCCTCCATCTCCACTGCATACTGCCACGGTGTCTCGGGGTCATCTGCCTAGTCATCCTCATCGCCCTCTAGCTCCTCCTGCTCCTCTTCTCCTGTCACCTGTGCAAAAAAACCACACATTTTTGTATACATTACTTGTGCAAGAATGTCCTCCTCCCTCAGTTCAGCCCCCACAGGGCTCATGATTTTTGGACCCCGGACCCGAACATTTCAGTAAAAGTTCGGGTTCATTGTTCCGCGATTTCTCTGTGCTTTTTGAAAGGCTGCAAAGCAGCCAATCAACAAGCGTTTAACTGTGTGACCTTAGAAGCCATCACAGCCATGCCTACTAATGGACCTAGTCTGGCTCGAGCCCAGTGACAGAAAAAAAAAACTTTTATCCGTCTGTTAGTTAGGTGGGCGGCGGCCATTTTATGCAAGCTCAGTGCACCAGCACTGCATCTGAGCTTTTGTGACATTCAAATCCAATCTTGAAATACTGCACTAATAATCTGGTTTTAAAAAAACACCCTTTTTTGGCAATATACAACATCTGGTGCATTTGCAGAATTAGTCAGTGTGCAATTTAAGCTAGAAATACAGCCAAATTTTAATTCCGGCCTAGTCTGGATCAGGACGTGTGAGATACACCCTTTAGATACTGTGGTTCTATTCAGTTATTTGAAAAACAGCCATTTTGTGCAAAAAAAAATTAATTGCGGCATAATCTGCATTTGTACGTGTAAGATACACCCTTTATATACTGTCGGCCTATTCTGCTAATAATTAAACACCCATTTAGGGCAAGATCCTAAATTTGAGAAATATGAGGAGAGCGTCAAATAAGGGACGTGGCCCAGGTCGTGGTGCTGCTGGTGGAGCTCCTGTTGCAGGGAGAGGAAGTGGTCAATCTGTGCCAGCTACACGCACAAGTGAAACCCCTTCCTCAGGTGCAAGTAGGCGACAGAACCTGCAGCGGTATTTGGTCGGGCCAAATGCGGCTCTACGAATGGTGAGGCCAGAACAAGTACAGGCGATAGTAGATTGGGTTGCTGACAGTGACTCCAGTTACTTCACATTTTCTCCCACCCAGTCTCCTGCTGAAAGATCAGAGTTGGCACCTGCAGCCGATGTCCATCAGTCACCTCACCCCCTTGCAAATCAGCCAAGAAGTCTGAGCCCCAAGTCATGCAGAAGTCTCTTCTGCTTTTTGATGACTCTGTTAGCAGGGTTTCCCAGGGCCATCCACGTAGCCCTGCCCCAGAATTAGAAAAGATTGAGTGCACCGATGCCCAATTACTTATCTTTCAAGATGAGTACATGGGAGGACCATCGCAGAACGTCTCGGATGATGACGAAACACAGGTGGCAACTGCTGGGGCTTTCGAAAGTGTGCAGACTGACAAGGAGGGCAGGGGTGAAGACTGGGTGGAATCAAGGTCATGTGAGTGACCCATGTAGTTCGGAGGAAGAGGCGGTGGTCTCACAGAGCCACCAGCACAGCAAAAGAGGGAGCAGGGTGCGAAAGCGGAGCGGCCGTCCCCTAGACAGTATGCCTGCTACTGCCCACCGCAGCAAGGGACCGAGCACACCAAAGCCAGAGTTCCCTGGCGTGGCAGTTCTTCAGACAGTGTGCTGACGACAAGACACGAGTGGTTTGCACGCTGTGCAATCAGAGCCTGAAGCGAGGCATAAGCGTTCTCAACCTGAGTACAACCTGCATGACCAGGCATTTATGTGCAAAGCAAGAGCTGCAGTGGAGTAGACACCTCAAAAACCAAGAAAGGTCTCTGGCTCCTCCTGCTTCCTCTTCTGCTGCAGTCTCGGCCTCTTCATCCACCTCTGGAGTGACAGTGCCACCTGCCACCCTGCAAACAGAGGATCTGCCAGCAACACCACCAACTGGGTCACCAAGCACCTCTACAATGTCCCACGGAAGCGTTCAGCTCTCCATCTCCCAAACACTGGAAAGGAAGAGGAAGTACCCCCCTACCAACCCGCGATCCCTAGCCCTGAATGCCAGCATTTCTAAATTACTGGCCTTTGAAATGCTGTCATTCCGTCTGGTGGAGATTGAGAGTTTTAAAGGCCTTATGGCGGTGGCTGTCCCACAGTACGTCGTGCCCAGCCGCCACTACTTTTCCAGGCGAGCCATCCCTTCCCTGCACAACCAAGTGGGGGACAAAATCAGGTGTGCACTGTGCAACGCCATCTGTGGCAAGGTGCACCTCACTACAGATACGTGGACCAGTAAGCACGGTCAGGGACGTTATATCTCCATAACAGCACACTGGGTAAATGCAGTGGCGGCTGGGCCTGAGGCGGATAGCAGTTTGGCACATGTCCTTCCACCACTGAGGATTGCAGGGCGCTTCAGTTTGCCTCCTGTCGCTTCCTCCTCCTACTCCGCTTCCTCATCCTCTACCGGCTCCTCATCTGGTCAGCGTAACACCTTTACGTAACAGTTTTAAAACTTATCTGTTTGGGGGACAAACCCCACACCGCGCAGGAGCTGTGGACGGGCCTTGAACAACAGACCGATGAGTGGTTGCTGTCAGTGAGTCTCAAGCCCGGCCTGGTAGTTTGCGATAATGGGCGAAATCTCGTAGCAGCTCTGGGACTAGCCGGTTTGACGCACATCCCTTGCGTGGTGCATGTGCTGAATTTGGTGGTGCAGGGATTCCTTAAAAATTACCCAGATATGTCAGAGCTGCTGAATAAAGTGCGGGCCATCTGTGCGCGCTTTCGGCATTCTCACCCTGCTGCTGATCACCTGTCAGTGCTGCAGCTTAACTTCGGCCTTCCCGCTCACCGCCTCATATGCGACGTGCCCACAAGGTGGAACTCCACCTTGCACATGCTGGCCAGACTGTGCGAGCAGCAGCAGGTGATAGTGGAGTTTCAGCTGCAGCATGCACGGGTGAGTCGCTCTGCGGAACAGCACCACTTCACCACCAATGACTGGGTCTCCATGCGAGACCTGTGTTCCTTGTTGCACTGTTTCAAGTACTCCACCAACATGGCCAGTGCCGATAATGCCGTTCTCAGCGTTACTATCTCACTTCTATGCCTCCTTGAAAAAACGCTGCTGGCGATGATGGAAGAGGATGTGGCACAGGAGGAGGAGGAGGAAGAGGGATCATTTCGTAGGGTTTCCAGCCAGTCATTCACAAGTGGCTCCGAGGGTGGGTTCCTGCACCCACAAACGCCAGGTACACAATTGTCCAGCCAGTACACAGTTCTGGAGGATGATAAGGTGGAGGATGAGGAAGAGGAGATGGAGGAGGAGAAGGAACCTTGTTCACAGCAGGGTGGCACCCAGACCAGCTCATGGCCATCACTGGTGCATGGCTGGGGGGATACAGAGGGCATAGACGATACACCTCCCACAGAGAACAGTTTTTCGTTGCATCTGGGCAGCCTGGCACACATGAGCGATTACATGCTGCAGTGTCTCCGCAATGACCGCCGAGTTGCCCACATTCTAACTTGTGCTGATTACTGGGTGGCCACGCTGCTGGATCCCCTTTACAAGAATTCCGTCACTGGAGCATGATCGTAAGATGCGCGAGTACAAGAGCACACTGGTAGATGCGCTGCTAGTGGCATTCCCATCTGACAGCGGGGGCACAGTGGAAGCACAAGGCGAAGGCAGAGGAAGAGGTCGCCAACGCAGCTGGGGCACCGCCAGCACCTCAGAAGGCAGGGTTAGCATGGCCGAAATGGGGAAAAGCTTTGTCAGCACGCCACAACAACCAGCACCACCAGCTGATATGGAACGTCTTAGCAGGAGGCAGCATTTCACCAACATGGTGGAGCAGTATGTGTGCACGCGCCTACATGTACTGAATGACTGGTCTGCCCCCTTCAACTTCTGGGTCTCCAAATTGGGCGCATGGCCTGAGCTTGCCCTTTACGCATTGGAGGTATGGCCTGCCCTGCAGCCAGTGTATTATCTGAACGTGTGTTTAGCACGGCAGGGGGCGTCATCACAGACAAGCGCAGCCGCCTGTCAACAGCCAATGTGGACAAGCTCACGTTCATTAAAATGAACCAGGCATGGATCCCACAGAACTTGTCAATACCTTGTGGACCACAAATTTGTCTTTTACATTTTCGGGTAAAATTCACCAATTTTTGGGTGTGATGTACCACTGCTATACCTAGTAGACAGGTTAAAAAAAATAAAAAAAATTTGTCTGTTACATTTTCGGGTGAAATTCACCAATTTTCGGGTGTGATATACCCCGGCTGTACCTAGTAGACAGGTAAAAACATTTCACTAATTTGTCTGTTACATTTTCGGGTGAAATTCCCAAATTTTTGGGTGTGATGTACCACTGCTATACCTAGTAGACAGGTAAAAAAAAAAAAAAAAAATTTGTCTGTTACATTTTCGTGTAAAATTCACCAATTTTTGGGTGTGATATACCCCAGCTGTACCTAGTAGACAGGTAAAAACATTTCATTAATTTGTCTGTTACATTTTTGGGTGAAATGCACAAATTTTTGGGTGTGATGTACCACTGCTATACCTTAGTACACAGGTAAAAAAAAAAAACACAAATTTGTCTGTTACATTTTCAGGTGAAATTCACCAATTTCTGGGTGAAATATACCCCTCCTCTACCTAGTTGACAGCTTAATAAATTTCAATAATTTTTCTTTTACCTTTTCGGGTGACAATAAACATTTTTTTTTCTGTCATAGACCCTGTACCTGTACCCTAATAAAAAAAAAATAATAAAAAATTTAAAACCAAAAAACTGTGTAAGCTACCTCCTCCTCCTCCACCGCTGCTTCCACCTACTACCGCCACATCCACTGCCTCCTCAACCTCCTACTCCATATGGACCTCGTCCTCCTAGATAAAGATTATAATTTTTTATTTTTACGTATTTTATGTTATTTAAAGTCATTTCCCTATCCACTTTTGTTTGCAGAGTACTTGCCATGCTCTTAACCACATTTTGATGCCATTTGCAGCCCTCTAGCCCTTTCCATGACATTTTTACAGCAAGTTTTAGTGCTCAAAAGTTCGGGTCCCCATTGACTTCAATGAGGTTCAGGTTCGGGGGCAAGTTCGGGTCAAGTTCGGGTCCCGAACTTGAACTTTTTTCTGAAGTTCAGCCGAACCCGTCAAACCCAAACATCCAGGTGTCCGCTCAACTCTAAACGTCACATATTAGCCAATGTTGGGGAACACCATTCTGCCTTTTCAGCTCAAGAAGGGTGTGCTTTGCAGTGTAAGAGTGGCTGAAATGCATGCACAGTTTCCTGGCCATTTTCAGGATGTCTTGCAGATGGGTGGAAGACTTCAGGAACTGCTTTACAACCAGATTAAAGACATGCTCCATGCAGGGCCCCTAGTTCAGCCCTCCTTGATGCAGCACCGATACCATGTTCTTCCTATTGTTGTTGGCCATGGTTCCGATTTTAAGTTGGCGAGGAGACAGCCAGTATTTGATTTCTTGATTGAGGATGCGGAGCAGTTCCTCCCCTGTGTGACTCTGTTCGCTCAGGCAAACTAGGTGCAGAACAGCGTGACACCGCCATGCCCTGCACATGTGATATGCTGGAGGAGCACTCTGAATTGTACCCGCAGTGGAGGCTGAGGACAAGATGGAGCATAAGGGGACAGACGAGGATATTGGTGCAGGGCTCACAGCTTGAGAACGTGGAGGCGGCAATGACCAAGTTGCTGGTGAGGCTGGGCAGGAACCACATTTACCCAGTGGGCTGTGAAGGACATATATTGTCCTTGACCGTAGTTACAGCTCCACAAGTCACTGCTGCCATAAACTTGCTCAAGGACTGGCCCATTTTCTGTTCAACCTACATGTGCAGGGCTGGTACTGCCTTTTTGGAGAAGAAATAACTGCTTGTGAATCTCCATCTTGGCTGGGCACAAGTCATAACTTCTCTGAGTCCACCACATGGAAAGGGAGGGACTATAGTACCAGCAACTTGGCCAGGAACACGCTCAGCTTCTGCGCCATTGGATAAGTTCACACATACTGCTGTCTTTTTGCAATCGCCTCTGTGATCAATTTCTCACGAAATTAGTGATGAGCAGTAGGAGGAGGAGGAGCAGAAGCATCAGGACCTATAGATGATGAGAAGGAAACACAGCTCCCTTCTGCTGAGGTGGTGGAGCCTTGACTACTGGAGAATAAGTGCAGGCCACTGGGTGATGCAGCGGTTGCTGTGTCAGGCTGTACAACTACATCAGCACCACGGTTTCCCTTGGCCATTTTATGGTGATGCTCCATGTGTTGATGCAGGGTCGTGTTGCCAACATTGGCACCCTGTCTACACTTCAGCTTCTGCCCACAGATTCTGCAAATGGCCATGCTGACATCCTCAGCGGATTGATGAAAAATTCCCACACCGCCGAGTATGGCATTTTCCCCCCACCACTTTGTGCTGACTGCCTTCTACCGCTGTCTCCGTGAACCCATGCACTGCTACTTCTTTCCAGACATGTAGGCTCCTGCGTAGCAGGTGGTCTACCCCGGGCACGTTTGGCTACAGATCTCACACTGCTACCACCCTGCTGGCCACCCTCTTCTCCTGATGATGATGAAGCCCACTCTTCGCCCAGCTCCCATGTGCGATCGGCTACATCATCTACTACTGTATGCACGTCACTGATGTCACCCTCACCAGTCTCAGGGCCACATGCCTGACTGCTCACAACACCAGCTCCTAATCGACTCCTATCGTCGCTACTTGCCCGCCTACCGAAGGAAGCAGCGGATCTCTCCTCCTCACCTTTCTGTCAGACACACTGTACTGTAACATTAATTGCAAGGGTAAAAGACCAATAGGCCGCAATTTCATGCCAACTCCGCAACTACTGATTGACTCATCACATTAAGTGTAAAAGAATTTAAACACCCTAAAATGTTTAGTATCAGGCCGCAGTTTCACACCAACTCCTGAACTACTGATTGATGCATCGAATTAAGTGTAAAAGAATTTGAACACCCTAAGGCTGGGTTCACACGGCCGAGATTTCTGCACGGGTGCAATGCGTGAGGTGAACGCATTGCGCCCCCTCTGAATCCGGACCCATTCATTTCTATGTGGCTGTGCACATGAGCGGTGATTTTCACACATCACTTGTGCGTTGCGTGAAAATCGCAGCATACTCTATATTGTGTGTTTTTCCCGCAACGCAGGCCCCATAGAAGTGAATGGGGCTGCATGAAAATCGCAAGCATCCGCAAGCAAGTGTGAATGCGGTGCGATTTTCACGCATGGTTGCTAAGATGAAAGTCTATTCACTGTGTTATTTTCCTTTATAACATGGTTATAAGGGAAAATAATAGCATTCTTTAATACAGATCAATTGAGGGTTAAAAAAATAAAATAATTAACTCACCTCCTCCAATTGATCGTTTAGCTGCCAGTCTCCTGTTATTCAGGACCTGTCAAAGGACCTGTGGTGACATCACTGTGCACATCACATGATACATCACATGATCCATCACCATGGTGATGGACCATGTGATGAGCTCAGTGACGTTACAGAATACTGAACCCAAACCCGAACTTCTGTGAAGAAGTCCGAGTTCGGGTCTGGGTACCAAACATGCCGATTTTTCTCACGCGCGTGCAAAACGCATTAAAACGCTTTGCACTCACAGGGAAAAATCGTGCATGTTCCCACAACGCACCTGCATCTTTTCCCGCAACGCTCCGCAACGCTCCGCAACGCCCGTGTGAACCCAGCCTAAAATGTGTAGTATCAAACCAGGTTTGGGTCAAAAACACTGAACAGGTGCAGATCTTTCCATTACACCTAATCTCTGAGTAGGCTTCACTACTGGTTTTGGCTCACAAAACATGATGGAAATAACTGACCAATTAACTGAAGTGTGAACTCTAAAGTGTGTAGTATCAGGCCGCTATTTAACACCAACTCAGCAACTACTGATTGACGCATTGAATTAAGTGTAAAAGAATTTGACCACCCTAAAAGTGTGTAGAGAAGTGTTCTGCTCCGGCAAACAGCAGCCTAAACAGTGAGCCCTTTTCGGGTTATCTTTTCTCGGCCTTTATGGTGTGATCACCTGTAGTATCTTTTTTTTTTTTTTTTTTTTATGTCTGAGGAGCGTGCTTTTTTCACCCGTGCACCAAAATCGTGCAGCATGCCAGATAGCACAAACATTAGTTTTGTATCTCCTACGTCCCCTATCGGACCATATGTTAAAAGAATTTGCTCTCCTACAACACTTAAATGGATGAAGGGTTCAGACCGCACTTTCACTACAGAATCAAGGATGAATGGAAGTACATACAGTACAGACCAAAAGTTTGGACACACCTTCTCATTCAAAAAGTTTTCTTTATTTTCATGACTATGAAGGCATCAAAACTATGAATTAACACATGTGGAATTATATACATAACAAACAAGTGTGAAACAACTGAAAATATGTCATATTCTAGGTTCTTCAAAGTAGCCACCTTTTGCTTTGATTACTGCTTTGCACACTCTTGGCATTCTCTTGATGAGCTTCAAGAGGTAGTCCCCTGAAATGGTCTTCCAACAGTCTTGAAGGAGTTCCCAGAGATGCTTAGCACTTGTTAGCCCTTTTGCCTTCACTCTGCGGTCCAGCTCACCCCAAACCATTTTGATTGGGTTCAGGTCCGGTGACTGTGGAGGCCAGGTCATCTGGCGCAGCACCCCATCACTCTCCTTCATGGTCAAATAGCCCTTACTTTCAAAGTTTTCCCAATTTTTCGGCTGACTGACCTTCATTTCTTAACCCCTTAAGGACTCAGCCCTATTTCACCTTAAGGACTTGGCCATTTTTTGCAAATCTGACCAGTGTCACTTTAAGTGCTCATAACTTTAAAACGCTTTGACTTACCCAGGCTGTTCTGAGATTTTTTTCTCGTCACATATTGTACTTCATGACACTGCTAAAATTGGTTCAAAAAAGTTAATTTTTTTCCATAAAAAATAAAAATTTTAACAAAAATTTTGAAACATTTGCAAATTTCAAAGTTTCAGTTTCTCTACTTCTGTAATACATAGTAATACCCCCAAAAATTGTGATGACTTTACATTCCCCATATGTCTACTTCATGTTTGTAGCATTTTGGGAATGATATTTTATTTTTTGGGGATGTTACAAGGCTTAGAAGTTTAGAAGCAAATTTTGAAATTTTTCAGAAATCTTCAAAATCACACTTTTTATGGACCAGTTCAGGTTTGAAGTCATATTGTGAGGCTTAGATAATAGAAACCTCCCCATTCTAGAAACTACACCCCTCAAGGTATTCAAAACTGTTTTTTCAAACTTTATTAACCCTTTAGGTCTTCCACAAGAGTTAATGGCAGATTGAGAAACAATTTCGAAATTTCAATTTTTTGGAAAATTTTCCAATATAATAAATTTTTTCCAGGAGTAAAACAAGGGTTAACTGCCAAACAAAACTCAAAATGGGTTTCCCTGATTCTGTAGTTTGCAGAAACACCCCATATGTGGTCGTAAACTACTGTTTGGCCAAACGGGAGCACATAGAAGGAGGGGAACACCATATCTGTTTTGGAAGGCAGATTTTGCAGGACTGGTTTTGTTTATACCATGTCCCATTTGAAGCCCCCTGTTGCACCCCTAGAATAGAAATTTCAAAAAAGTGACTCCATCTAAGAAAGTACACCCCTCAAGGTATTCAAAACTGGGTTTACAAACTTTGTTAACCCTTTAGGTGTTCCACAAGAGTTAATGGCAGATGGAGAAACAATTTAGAAATTTCTATTTTTTGGAAAATTTTCCATTTTAACCCTTACTTTATTGCTGGAAAAAATGGGTTAACAGCCAAACAAAACTCAAAATGGGTTGCCTTGATTCTGTAGTTTGCAGAAACACCCCATATGTGGTCGTAAACTACTATTTGGCTAAACGGCAGGACATAGAAGAAGGGGAACGTCATATGGTTTTTGGAAGGCAGATTTTGCTGGACTGGTTTATTTACACCATGTACCCTTTCAAGCCCCCTGATGCACCCCTAGAGTAGAAACTCCATAAAAGTGACCCCATCTAGGAAACTACGGGATAAGGTGGTTGTTGTTTTGGGACTATTTTAGGGGTAAATATGATTTTTGGTTGCTCTATATTACTCTTTTTTGAGGCAATGTAACAAAAAAAAATTCTAAAATTGTTTCTACATTCGCTATTTAGTTTTGTGGAACACCTAAAGGGTTAAAATAGTTTGTAAAGTAACTTTTGAATACCTTGAGGGGTGTAGTTTCTTAGATGGGGTCACTTTTTTGGAGTTTCTAGTCTAGGCTACATGTGGCTATATAGCCATTTACGACCACATATGGGGTGTTTCTGCAAACTACAGAATCAGGGCCATAAATATTGAGTTTTGTTTGGCTGTTAACCCTTGCTTTATTACCGGCAAAAAGGATTCAAATGGAAATTTTGCCCAAAAATGGGTGTTTTGGCACCGTTTTTATTTTATATTTTTAACACCGTTCATCCGAAGCGTTTGGTCAAAAGTTATTTTTATAGCGACGACTTTTACGCACGCGACGATGACCAATATGTATGGCTCTCAGACTTTGGAGACACTAAGCAGGCATCCTAAAAACTGCGGCCCTCCAGATGTTGTAAAACTACAATTCCCACCATGCCCTGCTGATGACTGTAGGTTGTCTGGGCATGCTGGGAGTTATAGTTTTACAACATCTGGAGGGCCGCAGTTTGAGGATGCCTGCTCTAAAACTAATATTTTTTTTGGGGAAAAAATTGTTTCCGTGTCTCCAAAGTCTGAGAGCCATAGTTTTTTATGTTCTCTAGTGGACTGTTGGGGATTATAAAAATTTAGTACTCCATGGAAGTGTGATACTCCCTGAAGCAATCGATAACGCAGAGGCCCGGATGATCGGGGCACGTGTCACACTGAGTGGTGGTGTCCTTCCGTATCCCCCTCTTGTGACACACTCTGCATCTTTTTTGGGTTCGTCCCTTCTTTCCAGTATGGGGGACCACACCTGGAAAGTGTTGGCCAGGGACGATCCGGGCGCCTCCAGTTCCCGAGGTACTCCGGCCTGCTCTTTCCCGGTCCGAAAAGATCAGGTCTTTGAGGACTGCCTCATAGAACTGGAGGAATGTCCCTGTGCTGCCAGCGCTTCGGGATAGTACAAAAGAGTTGTACATGGCAACCTGTACCAAGTAGACCGCAACTTTTTTGTACCATGCTCGGATTTTGCGCATGGCATTATATGGCTTGAGGACTTGATCAGAGAGATCAACTCCTCCCATATACCGATTGTAGTCGACGATACAATCGTGCTTGAGGACCGTTGCCGCGGTACCTCGCACAGGGACAGGGGTGGTGCTGTTACCGTGGATTGTGGAGAGCATAAGGACATCCCTCTTGTCCTTATATCTGACCAGCAACAGGTTTCCACTGGTAAGTGCACGGGTCTCACTCCTGGGGATAGGTACCTGGAGGGGGTAGGCAGGGAGGCCGTGTTGATTTTTCCACACGGTCCCACAAGCGAACGTGGATCTGGCGGCAAGGGACCTGAACAAGGGAATGCTGGTATAAAAGTTATCCACGTACAAGTGGTAACCGTTATCCAGCAGTGGGTACATAAGGTCCCACACGAGTTTCCCGCTAACACCCAGAGTGAGGGGACATTCTGGGGGTTGAATACGGGAATCTCGCCCCTCGTACACATGAAATTTGGTGGGGGGGCAAGTGGCAGGGGGGGGTCTGGGGTCTGATAGATGGATCAAAGAAAGTTTAGTGTAAAAGTTCTTTTTTTTTTCCTAACTAACTTTTCCCTTCTTTGCCTTCCTAATGGTGCCTCTCCCTCACTGACCCTAACCTACCTGGGTGGCGATGGGTGCAGGAGGGTGATGGATAACGATTAGGGGGACGCAGGAGCTGGTGCTGAACGGTGCTGCACGGTGAGGGTGCTGGACAGGAAGAGGAGAGGAGCGCAGGAAGTTTGAATCTTGCGCCTCTCTCCTCTGCACCAATCAGCACCCTGGACAGCAGTGTTCAGCACCAGGGCAAGCACCGCCTCTCCAAATCTTCGTACTGCGATTGGTGGTGTGTAATCACGCCACCGATCGCAGTCTTTTTCCGATTCATCGGGTCACAGGACACCCAAATGGACCGGAAACGCAGAAAACCGCAGGTCTGAATTGATCTGCGGTTTTCTGCGATCATCGATATGGGGGGGTCAAATGACCCCCCCTGCGTTGTTACGGGATGCCGGCTGAATGATTTCAGCCGGCATCCCGTTCCGATTAACCCCCGCGGCGCCGGAATCACAAATTAAAGCCATGACGTACCGGTACGTCCTAAGTCCTTAAGGGGTTAAAGTAATGATGGCCACTCATTTTTCTTTACTTAGCTGCTTTTTTCTTGCCATAATACAAATTCTAACAGTCTATTCAGTAGGACTATCAGCTGTGTATCCACCTGACTTCTCCTTAACGCAACTGATGGTCCCAACCCCATTTATAAGGCAAGAAATCCCACTTATTAAACCTGACAGGGCACACCTGTGAAGTGAAAACCATTTCAGGGGACTACCTCTTGAAGCTCATCAAGAGAATGCCAAGAGTGTGCAAAGCAGTAATCAAAGCAAAAGGTGGCTACTTTGAAGAACCTAGAATATGACATATTTTCAGTTGTTTCACACTTGTTTGTTATGTATATAATTCCACATGTGTTAATTCATAGTTTTGATGCCTTCAGTGTGAATCTACAATTTTCATAGTCATGAAAATAAAGAAAACTTTGAATGAGAAGGTGTGTCCAAACTTTTGGTCTGTACTGTATATATAAACTAAATACACCCAAAAACTGGTTGTATCAGACCGCACTTTCACTACAGAATAATGGATGGATGAATGTACTTATAAATACAAAATTAACACCCCAACACTTGTAGTATCAGACCGCAATTTCACCCCAATAACAGAATCAAGGATTACTGGAATTACTGATGTATTAAAGAAAGCAAGTGTAACAATGGCGTGCAGCGCATCCTGCTATGTACCTCAGTCAAACTGCACACAAGGCTCCTCCTCTCCGCTGCAGGCTTCGGATCCGCTTTCCTGCACTGTCGCAGGCGGCGACAGCTTCAGTTGCACCTTGTAGGAGCCGCACACGTCCTGTTTCTTTAAGGGTTCGTGCACGCCCCTGATTCCGCCTTCTCTCCAATCCCGGCCAGGCACCACCTTTATAAGGGTGCTTCCCCCTTCCTGTGATGCCTGAGCAATATTGTAGTTTTCTCCAGTGAAGGTTCCAGCTCGTAGTTCCTGTGTAGTTATCCTGCTTCCGACCTTAGCCTGTATCCTGACCTCGTCTCTGCCTGATCCTCCTGTACCTCACTGCTCTAAAGTGTGTGATTCGAATTGTTGACCACGCCTTGTTACACCTGCTGCACCTGAGCTATTCACCTCTACTGTTCTAACAGCTCCAGCTCTGCTTAATCACTAACTCAGCTTTGCTTCATCTGACTCTGCTGCTGTGCTTCTTCCATCCAGCGACAGCTCGCTCCACCTGCCTGTATCCCCAGTGCTTGCAGCGCGGCGTTCTGGCCTGCTCGGCCAGCTGCCACTTAACCATTCTTGCGGTAGCGACCTGGTGTCTCCCCTGCAGCTAAGACCAGCTTCCGCATCTTGGAGCGGGATAAAGAGTGAAGACCAGGGAAACACTTCCGCTCCCAAGTTTGGCCCACATACAAACCGGTAAGTGGCACAGCGGGTACACACCCGTTGGAGCGTTACAGCAAGCAACCTAAAATCAGTAGTATTAGAGCACTTTGTAAACCCAAGGTGTAATAGAAGAGCAACTATTACCCAGGCTTTACATTCTCCTATTGGTCCCTGCTCTCTTGCTAGAGTGTGGATAATGCCTCCCTATCCTTTCCCTTAACTGCTCAATAGTTATTTTTTGTGAGTACATTTTTCCTAAACACTGTCCCTAGTGCCTGTCACGTCTCTCCCTGCACTAAGTACACTGGAAAAGGGCGGAGATATAAAAGGGGGCCTAATTGTACAAATAATTTAAGACATTTTTACACCAGTCACCAGTTTTGAAAAGCGGGTGGGTAAATGCCCATAGTTAGCCTGCTGAGAAAATTTAAGCCAGATTTATCAACTGCGACTGTTAAAAAAGTCACCGAAGGGGCAGAAAGCGGAGTTAACATCTCAAGACATAAGAGTTAGAAGAAATTTATTATGAAGGGAATTTTTAAATGCAGTTTTGCAGGATTCTTCACTGCTATATTTTATGCCAAATTTATCAAATATTGCAGGATGTTTGACAAATTTGGTACATCTTTTATTTTAAGGAGGTAAAGTAATGCACCACAAAACTGGAGGATGTTTAGCTACAGTATATTGTCTGCATAGTTGCCAACTGTCCCGAATTTGCAGGGACTGTCCCTGATTTTCAGAGACATTCCTGACAAATTCGGGCTGTCCTGGGCCAAACATGGACAGGGCTAATATTAAGTGCGGCCATATGCTGTCATTATCAGGCGGGGTTGGGGCATTCCCGTGGGCGGGGTTTTGGATTGCCCCGATTTTACCAACCTAAACATTGGTAAGTATGTTGTCTGTGGAGTAGGAAATGTAACACATATAGGGTTTCAGACATAGGTTTTTGTTGCCATTTTTCTGAACTTTTGTGCTGTCACTGCCATTTTGTGCACCTGCATTTTTGTTGCCTTTTTTGTGGCAAGACGTTAGCTGAAGGGTGATGGGAAATTTGAAACAAAGGGCACGCTTTTTTTGCTGTAATTTTGTTAGGCGTTTTCACATTATCTCTATAGGGGAAAAACATCATGAAGAAAATGTTAGTAGAAAGACACACTGTTTGCAAAAAACATCAGAAAAACGCTTAAAAAATGTGGCAAAATCGTGGCAAAAAAACCATCTACAGACAAAATGTGTGTAAGGATGTGTGTTAGAAGGTTTTGCAACATTTTTACTGTGGTACTGTGCACCATTCCTGGAACTTTGTATTGTAGTTTGTATCCCCTGGTGGTGTAGAAACTGATGGAACCAATATAACAAATATGACAAGCAAAAAAAAAAAAAAACAGAGCTCCTTATTAACCCTCTTCTGACCAAAATTAACCCTCTTATGACCAAGCGCTGTGTATTTACAAAGCTTGATACTGGGCTTTAATCCGGATCAGCATATACAGTATGTACAGTGCAGGATTAAAGCTTCTGCTCCTGCAATCTGGCATGAGCAGGTCGGGTCTCTGGTTGTCAGCGACAGTCAAGGATCTGAGGAAAAGATAGAAGCCGTTTCAGCTTTCTCCTGTGCTCATTGCAAAGTGCTCGATGAACACTATGCAGTGAGTAGAGGAAGGTCTATCATGTGATCGCCAGGTATCTCAGAGACACTGATCAGCTCTGCCCCAGTTACAGTGGAAAAGTACAAAATAAAAAAAAAACACAAGCGTTAGTGGTGGTGTTTTGATGACTTCTTGTCGGACATATTATGTGCCAATTTTTTTTTTTTTTAAATGTGAAAAAATAAATTAAATAAAATAGAAAAACAAAAATGCCCACACAAACAAAACCTTCACCATAGTCACCCTGTTCATGCAAAACTATACATAATATATACTAAAATGACCAAGATAAAATAGGGAGCCAATTTTACTAATTTATTTTGGTGTGAGTTTGCATATTTAAAAAAAAAAAAATACCTCCAAGGGTGTCTCCATAGCTATACACCAGTCCATACCTTTCTCACTCTCTCAACAGCTCACAGATGCGGAAGGGAGACTCCTGATATTGAAAGGAGAGATTGCCTCAAGAAAATACACCCTAGCGAATCTGTATGCACCGAATACAGCCACCATACAATGGCTTCTTAAGACACTAGACACCGTAAAGCATTTTGAAGAGGGTCAGGTAATCCTGGGGGCAGACCTTAACCTGGTACTAAACCCAATCCTTGACTCCTCAACATCTAGGTCACACATAGCGCAAAAACATATCAGTAGTCTGCATAGAAAGTTGCAGGATCTCCAGCTGATAGACGTCTGGAGAAATAACAATCCGACAACTAGGGACTACTCCTTCTTCTCTAATCCACATAGATCATATCAGAGACTTGACCACATCTTAACATCTTCTTCTCTTTTGCCTGTCTCCAGCGATGCAGAGATTGGGAATATCACTATTTCTGACCACGCACCATGTCACCTGACTCTCACCCTGGCCTCACTACCAAGGAGGGAATGGAATTGGAAACTCAACGAATCCTTGCTGAACAACAGAACTCGCCTCGATCAGGTCAGATCTCAACTAGAGATGTATTTTGAGATCAACACCTCCGCACACAGCACCTCACCCATTGAATGGGAAGCGCATAAGGTATATGTGAGAGGGTGTCTCATCTCTATTGGTACCAGGGTAAAAAAGGAATATCAGAAAAAGGTAGACTCCATACTATCCCAGATAATGTTGTTAGAGAAATTAGACAAACTATCCGCATGTAAACAAAAACAAGGGGAATTAGCAGAACTTAGACTCCAACTCAAAAATCTCTTAGCTCAGAAAATAAAGAAACAGATATTAAATTTTCAACATAAAGTATACGCGCATGGAGACAAGGGGGGCAAGTTGATGACCTCTTTGTTAAAAAAGACAAAAAATGTAACATATATACCCAAGATAAAACTACCCGACGATAGGGTTACTCAAGATACGCCGGAGATAGCAAGAGCCTTTCAACAATTTTATGAGGGTCTATATAACCCTAACAAATCAATGTCCCCAAATCAATCTGATACCAGACAGACACATATTAGAGAATTTTTAAGCTACCTCAAACTTCCAACAGTTCACCAAACAGATATAGATCTATTATCCGCACCAATCACTCAGGAAGAAGTGTCCACTATTATAAGAAATTTCCCCCCTGGTAAGAGCCCAGGACCAGACGGTCTGCCCTTACTTTACTATAGAAGCTTTCAGGACATCCTAATTCCACGACTTACAGATGTTTGTAACGCACTGCTACAGGGAGGGTCATTGCCTAGACAGACACAGGAATCGTACGTAACTCTTATCCATAAAGATGGCAAGGACACCCAGAACTGTGGAAGTTATAGGCCAATTTCCCTCTTGAACTTAGATTTGAAAATCTGGGCCAAAATACTTGCAACAAGATTAAATAAAATACTCCCTTATCTGATAGGCCCGGAACAATCAGGGTTTATTAAGGGCAGAGAGGGGAAAGATAACACACACAGGATCTTCCATGCTATTCAAGCAGCCAAAACAAAGAGGTTCCCGTTGGCCCTGTTGAGCATAGATGCCGAGAAGGCGTTTGACAGGGTCAACTGGAACTTCATGAAGCTAACTTTAGAAAAATTTGCCTTTCCTGAGCCCTTCATACACTCAATTCTCACACTATACCAACAGCCGCATGCCAGACTAAAAGTCAACGGAACACTATCCCCAGTCTTCGAAATATCAAATGGAACAAGACAAGGGTGTCCATTGTCACCCTCTTTATTCATACTAGTGATAGAGACATTAATCCAGCTGATCAGACAGACCCAAGAAATTGAAGGAGTCAAACATAACAAGGGAGAACTAAAATGCACTGCTTTTGCAGACGATCTTTTATTCCTGGTGACTAACCCGGATAAAGGACTAGATCAACTGGTCAAAAAGATCGAGCTATTTAGCCAGATATCAGACTTCAAGGTCAATCACTCTAAGTCCGAAATATTAAATATCTCACTTCCCGACTCCAGAGCAACCTCTCTACAGAATAACCTCCCTTTTCACTGGACCAAGGGAACAATAAAATACCTAGGAATAAAGATCACTAAGAAACTGGATGACCTATTTAAATGTAACTACATTCCCCTTAAAAAAGACATCACACAATTTCTACTGAAGTACAACTTACCTTATCTGTCTTGGATGGGCAGAAAAAATGTGATAAAAACATACGTCTTCCCCAAGATTCTATATGTTATACAACTGGTCCCGATACACCTACCAAAAACATTCTTCCTGGAGATTAGGAGACTTTTTCTGAGATTCCTATGGAATGGGAAAAAACCCAGGTTAGCTCATGATCTTCTGACAAGGAGTAGAAAAGACGGTGGTCTGGGACTCCCAGACGTCTCGAGGTATTATCAAGCAACACAACTAAATAGATGGCTGGAGCTAGTAGACCCTCAAAGACAACCAGACGTATTAGAACTAATGCGACATAGTGTAGGGCCCACACTACAACAATTTCTCTGGTTAATTGACAAAAGTCAAACTAAGAATAAAGATATAGACCCCTTATTGAAAGGGATAAGAGAGACATGGAAAGAACTAAGCAAAAAGTTAGCACCCGACCCGTCGCCCTTATTACCGGCAGACCTCATACCTGACCTTCTAGGAAATAATAGAGATATCCACCAGGAAGTTTGGTCGTCATTAAAGCAAGTCAGACTGGGGGAGCTAATCCCTGACATAGAATCATCTATAATAAGCAAGTTACCAGAACGAATAAAAAACTCCACTAGTTTTTTTCTCACTAGAGCATATATAGGAGCTGTGTGCGGAGGGTTGAGGGAGAGATCTGACTCAGTGAGACAACTGACAGAATTTGAAAAAACTCTTTTGTCCCCACTTCGCAAGCAGAGGAAAATTACAGCATTATACGCTTTATTAGGAACAAAGATTGAAAAAAAACCCCCATTATATATTAGAGACTGGGAGAGAGAGCTTGACATCAATTTCTCAGACCAGGAACTCAAAAAGCTTCTAGCTTTCTCGCATGGATCATCACCATGTATACGACTACAAGAAAATCATTTCAAGCTTCTTACCAGATGGTACAGAACTCCAGAGTTCTTACACAAATGTGGTTTGTCAGGTGACCGGATTTGCTGGAGATGCGGCATTGGAGAGGGATCTTTATCCCATATATGGTGGTCATGCCCTCTAATCACCCCATTCTGGGAAGGCGTTAATAAGATAATAAATACAGTCTCGGCTATAGAACTAAAGATCACACTTGAAATGGTGTTCTTCTCACTTCCAACTGACCTTTACAGACCATCCAGACGCAATTTAGTAACCCACCTTATAGCGGCTGCCAAATCTATCATACCTCTCCACTGGAGAGACGCAAACGCCCCCTCAATAAAGGAATGGATTACCAAGGTAAATCAAATTTGTAGTTTCGAAGAAATGACAAGTTGGATCAACAGAAACCACGAGAAATTTCTGAAAACCTGGCACCCTTGGAGGTCATGGAATGATGGGCAGTGATGTGAAATTAGCTGATAACCCCATATCATAACAAACCACTGATGAGCTAGAGTCATCTAACCGACACCCTGATCTAGATCTTGAGCTTAGTTCCTTAGTTCCTCAACTCATACACAGTTCTACTGAGCACTGAAATAGCTTAAACCTCGCTTACTATCTATCCCCCCCTCCACTTCTTTATCTTTCTTCTCCTTCTATCTCCTCTCTCCCCCTTTCTTTCTTTTTCAATATCTTTTTCTATCTTATCTTTTTTATGTATAAATGGCATATGGTCCAGACAACAATGGTCCCCCTTGATACTTTGATATACTTTGCTATGCAATTATTAAGTCTTTACTTAACACCTCTAGGAGTCATATAGGGGACTGAGATCATTGCTATACCGCATGATATTACTTATGGATCTATAAAGATACGTCAATTAGTTAATATATGTAATGTATATGACCTGTGATATCAACTTTGTATACTACTATATATGGCCAAATGGTCATTGTTTGTTTTGAAAAATTCTGAAAATAAAGAATTTACAAAAAAAAAAATATATATATATTTTTTTAATTTATGCACAGTCTTCCCAAAAATAAACTAAAAAATATAAGAATTACTTTGACAGCTCAACAAATTAGGAACATTAAACCACCATGTGGGTTAAATCATAAAAAAGTGTGGTCATTAAAGTGGTTGGTAGATTTTTACTATTGATGACCATCCTCAGTATAGGTCATCAATCACAGATCTTTGGGGGTCCGACCCCCAGCACGCCCACAAATCAGCTGTTTGAAGAGATGGTAGTACTGATATGAGAGATGCCTTCTCTGCTTTGTATACCTGCTTGCTGCAGCAATTGCAGTGGTAAGCAGGTGTAATTACAACTATGGCGTTCCGATTCACTTCTATGGGACGGCTCTGTAGTATTCACTTGAACAGATGGAGCCGTCCCATAGAAGTGAATGGGGACAGCTGATCAGTGGGAGTGCCAGGAGTCGGAACCCCTCCGATCTGATATTGATGACTAGAGATGAGCTAATTTCTCAAAAATTAGATTCGGCCGGATCGCCAAATTTTTCTAAAACATTTGATTCAATCTGAATTTATTTGTGGTGAATCGCTTTAAAAACAGCTATTTCCTGGCTGCAGAGAGCCTGTATAGTGGTGTAGAACACTGTGCCTTGCAGTAACACGCATAGGGAATCTGCTGTGGTACTGAAACAATACTGTGAGTCAGTATGACACGCACATGACAGGCGTCGCTCTTAGAATCACTGCACACTTCACTTATTTCAGTAGTTATGGGGCCAAAACTGAACAAATTCCGGTTCCGGTGCTGGGATGTAAGGTGGTGTAGTGAGGAGCTCCGCTTCAACCTCTCCCCAGAACATCACATAACTGCATGCAAAGCTGTCAGCTGGCACTCGCAAACAGTTGCTCCGCGTTCCCTACCTGCCCCAGACGTTCCTCCATAAGAGAGATATCTGCTCCGGAGCAGCGGCAAGCCGGCGCACATGCAAGAGTGCCCAGACGGAGGTGAAGGCAATATGGCACCGGAAGAGCGCGAACGCCACGAAAATCACGAACATCATGAAAATCGCGTACATCAAGAAAATCGCGAACACAGCGAAAATCGTGAGCATCAAGAGAATAGCGAACTTGGAAAAAATCTCTGGCATAGAGAAAATCATGAACAGCGAGAAACTCGCGAACACCATGAAAATCAGGTGCATCAAGAAAATCGCGAACTTCGAGAAATTCGTGAACATCACGAAAACAATGCACCTCAAGAAGATCACAACCATCGAAAAAAACGCGAAAATCGTGCAAGTCAAGAAAAGCTGGAACATCGAGAAAATCGTGAACGATGCGAACATTGGGAAAATAACGCGAATATATATGAGAAGGAACCCCATTCCCCAGAGTTGTTTGTGGAAGAGCAGGGACTGATATCTACTGTCAGTCTGGGAACCCTGCTGGACTATAAGAAACTAGCAATTGAAGTAGCTAAATATCTGGCCCCAGACATCAAAGACTCACTCATTACGGTGGTGTCAGTCTCACTTCAGGAGATACTCCTGAGTCCGGCGGCTTTCTCAAGGGAGAAAGCGACCGCGAAATACGTGTTGGGATCCAGGACTGCTTGGTCTGTATTTACCTATATTGCATGTATTTTCCCTATGTTATGTTTTAGTTGAAGCACTATACACTTTATGTATACTGACCGAGGGCTGTGACTGATTACCATTTTGCACAGCTTGGGATTTTTTATTGCAAAGCTAGATGTATTATAATGTAACAGACCTGTAGAGATCATCCTGTATATGGATTTCTATGTTTTATACAAGTGTATGTCCAATAAAAGATTTTGTATTTCTATAATTTATGCTGTTCTGAGTCTAGTTTTGGGTTTAAACTTCTAAGCCTTGTAACATCCCCAAAAAATAAAATATCATTCCCAAAATGATCCAAACATGAAGTAGACATATGGGGTATGTAAATTAATAACTATTTTTGGAGTTATTACTATGTATTGTAGAAGTAGAGAAATTGAAAGTTAGAAATTTCCAAATTTTTCAAAATTTTTGGTAAATTTGGTATTTTTTTTATAAATAAATATGAATTTTTTGGACTCAATTTTACCTGTGTCATGAAGTACAATATGTGACGAAAAAACTATCTCAGAATGGCCTGGCTAAGTAAAAGCGTTATCACCACATAAAGTGACATTGGTCAGATTTGCAAAAAATGGCCTGGTCCTTAAGGTGAAATAAGGCTGTGTCCTGAAGGGGTTAACTACCACCTGAATAGGGCCAGAAGAATGGTGGAATGGGAATTTGGCATTCTGGTGGCTAAATGGCATATATCTGGTGGCTAAATGGCATATAATAGAAACTGTTGATGAGGTAGTAAAGGCATGTGTGGTGTAATACAACTACCTCCTCATAAAATAACCACTACATGCCAAACAGATCCCTGAAGACAGTGATTTGGCCAGTATTGAAAATTTTGGACCAAGGACCACTGTAGCAGTTACCAGGATGAGAGACTCCTTTGCTGAATATTTCTGCTCCGCTGCAGGAAGAGTGGACTGGCAGGACCAAATGATTTAAATTATTTGTGGGGTTTTTTCTTGAAAAATGTATGTAATTTGAATATATTCTAGATGCAGTTTGGTCCGGTGGTTATGTGGGTGGGTGGATACAGTATTGTGTTTATTGATTTTCAAAACCTGTTTTGTAAAATTAGTTTCAGTTTATTAAACTCTTTTATACCATTTTTGATCCCCAACTTAAAAAACCTATTTAAAAAACTGTGACGGTATCTCTATATCTCATCGCCTTGTAATTCCTTAGTTCCAATTAGTTGCAGAATCCCCCATTCGCCAAATAAGAAATCGCTGGTAGCGCTGAATAATTCCACATATGAGCCAAAGCTGGATACTGGAACATGACTTTACTGGAAGCACCCCACATTCAAAAAAATACAATTGATTTTATGCCCTGCTCCCATGCAAGGGAGACACCCACAACAAACATACCTTAACCCATAACACAAAGGTTACAACCCACATAGACTTCTCCCCTCTGCCTGTGATATAATCATGGTACACCATGGTTAACATAATCAACACAGGCAGGAGAATACACAATGTCCTCTGTCCTGGAGACAACCGAGTTGTAATTCAATTATCTCTCAGGACAGAGGGCAATCGCCAATACACACAGAGAGACAATGGAACAGACCTCACTACTCAACTTATACAATGTTCCACCCTTTACAATACACATAGACATATAACATATCCCAACCTGGCACGAATTAGACCAGGGTTCAAAAGTTAGTGAAAGTCTTTTAAGCAGGGAGCGGAAAACATGCGGACAACCATAGAAGGGCATCCTTCACAAAAACAAACAAAGACAAATACAAAGACAAAAAGATTTTCAAAAACATCAAACATTTTATAAAAACATAAAAATTTTCAGGAAAAGAAACTATAAATAAAAAATAATATTTAAAGTTGCCTAAAAAGAGGCCTGGGGGCACTAAAAGATTGGGGATGGAGGGCATTGCGCAGGTTAGGACCCCTCTGTCCTGTTGCTGTTTTGCCATTGTGGAAAAATAAGTGTGCGTTGGGGCAAGTGCAACAGTGGGAGTATGTAAAGTGGAGGATGGGGCAGGAGATGGAGTTTGCCGAGCTAGGGAAGAGGGAGTAGTGAAAGAGGTTGGAGGATAGTAATGAGTAGGAGAAGGAGAAAAAGGGTGAGAAAATAGCTCAGGAGTTTGGGACTGGGATGGGGGATGGGGCTGGGCAGGGGGATGGGTCGACTGGGAAGGGGGATGGGGTGGCTGGGATGGCAGATAGGTGTGGGATGGGAGATAGGTGTGGGATGGGGGATAGGTGTGGGATGGGGGATAGGTGTGGGATGGGGGATAGGTGTGGGATGGGGGATAGGGCTGGGGTTGGGGATAGGGTTGGGAATAGGGCTGGGGCGGGGGAAATTATGTGGGGCGGTGTTGCACCTGCCACAAGGCGCAGTCCACTTGTCTTCTGGCCTCAAACAATTGGTTGGGCGTAAACTGTTCCATCACAGGGAGTAACGAATTCAAATACAGTTGCGCCGGACTCATTTGTGACATCAACACTACCCCCTCCTGAAGACGACGCAAATTATCCTCCAATCTGGCAATTCTATTTGTGAATCCCATCAAGGACTTGTAAACGAGCCTTGTGAGATCCTCGTAGTCCGCCTGACAGCTACTACCTTCCCTCTGGCGACGCAGGATGGCCTCAAATAATGGGGCTAATTGGGCCATCGTTGCGTCGCCATGGGGCGGAGGTAGGGGAACATCGGAGTCCTGACCAGTTGCTTGAACAGGATGAGAGGGGCCCGCAGTGGCCGACTCATCAGGCACCGCCTCCTGAGGAACTTCGGGCGCCTGAGCACTGCTTGATGTTCTTGCTATAATCCAACTTGACATACCATATCATATCGGCGACATGAATGTACCTAGGATGTACCTAGAATCCTAGGTACATTCAGTCCTATGTACTACTACTCCTAGCATCCCTTATGTACTTATACTGCCAGCAGTCCCTATGCAATAGTACATAGGGACTGTAGGTAGTATAAGTACATAGGGGATGCTAGGAGTTGCAGTACCTAGGACTACTACTCCTAGTATCTCCTATGTGCTTATACTACCAGCAGTTCCTATGCAATAGTACATAGGGACTGCTGGTAGTATAAGTACATACGGGATGCTAGGAGTTGCAGTCCTAGGTACTACTACTCCTAGCATCGGCTATGTATTTATGCAACGGGCAGCCTCCCCCCCCAGGGCCCTCTATATATATTGCGTCCTAGGTGTAGGAATGCCGAGTGATATAGTGCGGCCCAAATGTCTCTTTATGTGTGCCACCGTGCTCCAACCTGGATACCGCTGGACCAAAGCAATAAATAGGGGGAATAATTGAGGAATAAAAGAATAACTTGAGTCCAGACCTTGAGATAAAGTTCAATGGCAGCTTTACTTGAATAAACGCTTCTCCAAAACGGTTTACAGGCTTTGTCTTGATTCCAGCAGGCTTTAGCATGAAACTGGCAGGCAAACTCCACTCTGCTACATCTGTTTCTCTCTAACTCTGCTGTACTGACAGGCTGGCTGTATAACTCAGCTTCTTCTGTATGCTGCACTTCACTTTGCAGTCTGACTCTAGGTTATGCCAGGGAACTTTCCTCCTGGCTCCTGAGGCTTCAAGCTTTGGCCTCCATGGCCAGCAGAGCTTAAAGGGGTTGTCCGGGTTCAGACAACCCGACATCTCATGCTCCAATGCGCTCCCTTTGCCCTGCACTAAATCACGCAGGGCACGGGCTCTTTTACTTATCATAACACACTGCCGGGCAGAAGCTTCCACCCGACAGTGTGTTCGGTGACGTCAACGGCTCTGATGGGCAGGCTTTAGCGCTGCCCTAGCCGTTTTACTGGCTAGGGCAGCGCTAAATCCTGCCCATCAGTGACGGTGATGTCACCGAGCATTCCGGCAGCCCCATGGAGAGCCTGGTACATCACCAGATCTCCAAAAAATGCCTTTACCCTGCCTGGGTGAAAATGGAGGAATGTCCAGGTTCAGCTCTGAACCCGGACAACCCCTTTAAGGTGCTCTGGCTGGCGTGGACACGTCCAGCAGAGACGTACCCCTGCACACCTTTCCCCTAGCAAGGGATAAAACTAATTGGTCCGCCCCTTTCCTGCAGGAAATAGGGCTAGTCCACTTCTCCACAGAGGGGGGTTAGAATGGAATGGAAAGCTCCATTCTACCTAAATACAGCTCTGCCGTGTTTGCTGCCACCTGCTGGTGAACCAGGTATATTACATGAACATAACAGTTGCAAACAGATTAGGAATGCACATTGTGAAGGACCTGGAAAGACATAAATAAGATGACATTATATTAGCCCATTAGAGATAGTAGCAGGGTGCAGTAGTGGTAACACCACTCTGTGATGTTACTCTTATACTGCCTGCAGTCTCTATGCAATAGTACATAGGGACTGCAAGTAGTATAAGTACATAGGGGATGCTAGGAGTTGCAGTACCTAGGACTACTACTCCTATCATCCCCTATGTACTTATAACATACAGCTCCTATGTATAAGTACATAGGAGCTGCTTATAATTATTGTTTTTTATTGCTGCACAATAAAAAAAAATTATACTCACCTTCAATGGCGTGCTTCCGACTCCCTCACAGGCTGGCACAATAAGGAGCAAACCGGAAGCTGCGAAACCAGCTCCTCCTATATCCCGGTTCAGGCACAGACCGGAAAACCGGATCCGGCAACGGGGCAATTTCCAGAACACTTGGTACCGGATCCGGCATTAATAAATCTTAATGGAAATTAATGCCGGATCCAGTGAATTTTGGATGAAAAAAATAACGCAGCAAGCTGCAGTATTTTGTCTGGTCAAATACCGTACAAGAGACGGAACGGAAGACATCCTGATGCATACTGAACGGATTGCTTTCTATTCAGAATGAATTAGGACAAAACAGATGCGTTTTTTTTTTTTTCAGCATTGAGATCCTTTACCAGATTTCAATACCGGAAAGGAATAACAGTAGTGTGAAAATAGCCTTACTCCTCTTTCTGATACTTCATACCTCCTCCAATCCAAACAAGTCACTTTTAGATCCTTCTTAAAAAAGCAATCAGCATTGCGCAGAATCCAAAATCTCTTATCTAAGGAATGTTTGGATTTAGCAAACTATATGTCTCTTAACAAGTCTTTTCTGTTAAGGCTGGGGGATGGGATCAGAACTCATGCAGCTGTCAGTCCCCCTTTCCTGACTCTGATCTCTCAAGAATTCATTAAACTTTCTTGAGACTTCAGTAAAAGGAGAGAAAAACAGAGCTATACAATCAGACTAGAAGAGGGTTAGGGTTATAAAATACCACTTTCTGTGTGAGTCTATATCTCTTAACATCCCATACACACCAACCCTTGTTCAATGGCAGGGCATTCTTCAAGACACATTTCTTCTCTAACCTTATTCAACTTTACACATATAACAGACAATATATAATCTTTCTGATCAACATATCTTCCCACACACTAGAAATCAGAACCATTTCAACAAAGATATTTTCCTACCACCTTCATCTTCATTTTCTTAGTGCTAGCCACACATCTATTGGCAGACACTATGTACAATACTTATCACACTTACCATCCTTTACTGCTCTTATTTGTTACAAACAAACAAATCTAATCTCTAATGCTATGGCTTAGGGATACCAAAATTTCTGAACATTTAACACAAGTGTCGTTCTAATCATTGTAGACACTTGCGCGCTTTTCTCTTGCTAGTGTTATAAATTAACATCTTGACACTGCACTGTTTTCCAACTATTCAGAATCCCCCTCAACATCACAGGAGACTAACTTCATAGTCTTACAGATTTTCATTCGAATCTGCTCAGTTCTACTATATTCAAAAAGGCTACTACCGAGCCTACCAGAGCCCCACTCACAGCTCGTAGCAAATTTGCACAACATGTGGAACCCTAATAATCCACCTGCAAATTATTAATTCCCATGAATGCCGACGTTCCCATTCAGAGTGGAGCTTCCAAACTACCCTCTCTCTATGTAACAGTCTATCAACGATAAGTATATTCATTTACTCAAATCCCACTGCTGCCACCAAGTGTAACGTTTGAAGACAAAAAATTTGAGAATGAAGAAGGCTTATTTACTGAGTGTGATTAAATATACGATAACACAGATAAATCCAATACTGAATAATAAAACACGTTATAACACATGACCGACACATCAGGGTGTATAAGATAGGGCAAATCAATACTTACATCCTACTTAGGATAAAGTCTAAGCTGGATTCTCCTGAATGAATGTGTGTTACAGATTTTAAACTTTTAGACCCTTCTCCAGTGTGTCTCTCAGATCACTCAGTGTGATCTTTTCATCACAATGGGGGATGTGTACTAGATTACAAGACACATCATTACACAGAATGGTAATAATAAAAGGGAACAGAATTGAAGTGACAGAACCAATCAGTACTTAAAAAAATACTTTTAATTCTACTACACAGTTGCACTTTTATTTTCTGGCGCTGCGGTACCGCAGCGGTATCGCCACCGCTGCTAGTCAAAAGTAATGTGTATGATCTCTCTTAAAGGGATTCTGTCATGACATTTGAGGCCTATAACCTAAACATATGGCCATGTCCCTACTAATAACCTGAATCCGAAACTGTCCTTATTAAATGTGCCTGTGGCTCTATTAGCACATAAAACAGGTTTTTATAACCTGTCATTCACCTACCTAAGGTGCCCAAGGTGACGTCGCTTCACCCTGCCCGGCTGCAGCCATCTCCGTCTGGTGCCCAGCGCCGCCTTCCCACTAGAAATCGCCGCCCTCCCTTTCTATAGAGCCGCCTTCCTCACCTCAGCGCTGCCTCCCTCACCTCAGCACCGCCTCCGAAATCGTCCGCTCCCTCAGCCAGATCCCGCACGTACGCACTAGGTATAACCTGATGTGCCCGTGTGGACTTTTGGCAGCGGCCTCGTTGAGCGAAGTGCGCATGCGCCGTACGGCGCACTTCGCTCAAACCTGCCTTGACCGCCCTGTTGCAGCCATCCTCTCGAAGCCTCACAAGATCTGGCGATTTCGGAGGCGGTGCTGAGGTGAGGGAGGCGGCGCTGAGGTGAGGAAGGCGGCTCTATAGAAAGGGAGGGCGGCGCTGGGCACCAGACGGAGATGGCTGCAGCCGGGCACCCTGTATGAAGCGACGTCCCCTTGGGAACCTTAGGTAGGTGAATGACAGGTTATAAAAACCTGCTTTATGTGCTAATAGAGCCACAGGCACATTTAATAAGGACAGTTTCGGATTCAGGTTATTAGTAGGGACCTGGCCATATGTTTAGGTTATAGGCCTCAAATGTCATGACAGAATCCCTTTAAGGTACTGCGCAATACGCTCCCTACATGCCTCCACTAACTGTCAGTGCCCATGAACCCGCAGTATACAGTAGCTCAAATACCCTCAGATTGGTGATTACCTGATTCTGAGTGTTCGTCTGTTTGACTGTCTGTCCTGCGTTTTCTTGGTCTTCTTATATTGTCACATCCAGAGTGAAGGGAATACAGGAGGCTGGACCCTACTGATTTTACTGATGTTGAGCTTGCCCCGGCCGGTGGCACAGCTCAGTTTGAAAGGGCTGCTTACTCGCGCTCACACGGAGCGCTGTGTGACGTCACAGCAAGAGCTACGGGTGACTAGGAGGACCAAAGTTACTCCAACGCGTTTCGAATAGTACGCTATTCTTCGTCAGGGAAGGTCTCTGCAGCTGCTGGGCCCCAAGTCCTTTGAAAGGCTGGAGACTGCCATGGCAGTCATAGGGTCCCCATCACCACGGGGACCCGATTGATCAGGAGAGGGAGCGCGAACCTCCCATATACCGCAGTCAGCGCTGACCATTGTATATGAGGGGTTAATCCACAGGCATCAGTGTTGTTGTGTCAGTAACAGCCAGGCCCCTGCTGCTCATGAAGAAACCAATTGTGACGCAGGGGACAGACAGCCGGACGAGGTCCTTAAGGAGTTAAACATGCACCAGATTTATCGGACATTATGCTATTTAATAAATCTGGCACAAATTACAGCAACATGACTCCTGAAAATTTGACTTAAAAATTCCCCTCATGATAAATCTTCCCCATAATTTTTACTTCTGAATCTGTGGACTCGGGAATAGCCCTTTAATAAACCACTAGATTTCTGTTTGGAATTATTTCTCTGGTCCTTCTCTCATAATAATAATCAGTGGATTCTTCTTGCTTCAGCTGTGAATCAGCCTGGACCTCATTGTGCAGAGTCTTATTTTAGAAGCTAGACAAGAAACTAATGAAATTCTCCTGTTTTCAATCATGTTTGACTTCCTCTTGAATGCCTCCTGCCTCTTAGTGCTTGTTTGCTGCCGACAGCTTCAGTCCGCTTGTTTGTTGAAGCTTCTTTTTCATGACAGAAAATCTTTAGGTTAATAAAAAGTGATTTGCAGGTGAATTATCTATAGCCTCATCTGCGTGTCGATTGTCACTGGGGCTGGTCTCAATGTTTATTTTTTTTCTTCTCAAATTATGTAAAGCCAGTTTTCTGCATTTCGGTGCCAAAACAGCTTGAGTTTTTATCTGTGGTTGGCAGTGCCAATTGACTTCTTCCATGACATTCTTAAAGGGGTTGTGTCATTTCAGAAAATAGCATTTATTATTTAGTGAAAGTCAATACAAGCCACTTACTAATGTATTGTTATTATCCATATTGCTTCCTTTGCTGGCTAGACTAATTTTTCCATCACATTATACACTGCTCGGTTCCATGGTTACGACAACCCTGCAATACAACATTGGTGGCCGTGCTTGCACACTATAGGAAAAAGCGCCAGCCTATATGGGCACCTGTGGTCCTGGCCAACAGAGAAGCTGGGGCTTTTTTCTATAGTGTGCAAGCACGGCCACTGGTGCTGGATTACAGGGTGTTCGTAACCATGGAAACGAGAAGCGTATAATGCGATGGAAAAATGTATCAAGCCAGCAAAGGAGACAATATGGATAATAACAATACATTAGTAAGTGCCTTGTATTAATTTTCTCTATATGATAAATGCCATTTGCTGAAGTGACGCAACCCCTTTGGGTTATCTAACTCTAAATGTGTGGCTGACCTGCCCAACCCAGGGTGGGAGTGATGCTCACCTAATCCCCGCTGCTGGATCCGATCTGTTGGGCCAGGTCGGCAATTCTGCTCCCACATGCACCAAGGACAACATCTGTCAGCTGGGACACACTGTCACGGCTGAGGATGGGGGAAACCCTCAGCCGTGTGCCGGAAGGAAGATGGTCGCTGCTTGACCAGGAAAAACAGGATTAGGGAGCAGGTCACCTCCTACAGCATCCCTAACTCCTACCTGCATGTGCCGACCTTGAAGGTAGGAGGACCCATGCGCAGGAACCTCGGATCCCTACTCGCCCTCCTCCGGTCCCTAGGCTAGGAGTCAGAGTAAGACATCCTGTTCCTTCTGGATACGGAGGAACAGGAGTCTCACTGGCCAAGCTGCAAGCAAGGGGAAACAAATGCAACCTGTGGCAATGGCAGGTACTTGCCACAAACATAGCAGAGACCTACCACAGACAACCAAGCCTGGAACCCATGTGGATGTACTGCCCACAGACAGCAGGACACAGCACACAAACACACAACACACGGGAACCCAGGACCACAGGTGCAATAAAACAACATAAAACCAAACACATCTCCCAGACACCAAAGGACATATATATTAGCTTATGACCAGAAGGTTGGCCCCCACTGGCAGTTGGTAAGTAACCAGGAGGATGTCTACAGCCAGCATGGCTGAAACACCCTCTCTGGCTACTGCCTACAACTGAGGCTATATAGGGCCAAGAGGCCACACCCAACAATCAGACACACCCCGTGACTCACACACACTGAAAGGGAGTTAACCCTTCCAAAACCACAGAAGGGAAAACATAACTTAAAGGGGAAGTGTCCAAACAATAAAACACACTGTGGCTACATGCCTCCACTAACTGTCAGTGCCCAAGAACCCACAGTATACAGTAGCTCAAATACCCTCAGATTGGTGATTACCTGATTCTGAGTGTTCGTCTGTTTGACTGTCTGTCCTGCGTTTTCTTGGTCTTCTTATATTGTCACATCCAGAGTGAAGGGAATACAGGAGGCTGGACCCTACTGATTTTACTGATGTTGAGCTTGCCCCGGCCGGTGGCACAGCTCAGTTTGAAAGGGCTGCTTACTCGCGCTCACACGGAGCGCTGTGTGACGTCACAGCAAGAGCTACGGGTGACTAGGAGGACCAAAGTTACTCCAACGCGTTTCGAATAGTACGCTATTCTTCGTCAGGGAAGGTCTCTGCAGCTGCTGGGCCCCAAGTCCTTTGAAAGGCTGGAGACTGCCATGGCAGTCATAGGGTCCCCATCACCACGGGGACCCGATTGATCAGGAGAGGGAGCGCGAACCTCCCATATACCGCAGTCAGCGCTGACCATTGTATATGAGGGGTTAATCCACAGGCATCAGTGTTGTTGTGTCAGTAACAGCCAGGCCCCTGCTGCTCATGAAGAAACCAATTGTGACGCAGGGGACAGACAGCCGGACGAGGTCCTTAAGGAGTTAAACATGCACCAGATTTATCGGACATTATGCTATTTAATAAATCTGGCACAAATTACAGCAACATGACTCCTGAAAATTTGACTTAAAAATTCCCCTCATGATAAATCTTCCCCATAATTTTTACTTCTGAATCTGTGGACTCGGGAATAGCCCTTTAATAAATACACACACATGACCACTGCAGCCAATCAGAGGCTACAATAGTGACCTGCTCCCCTGACATAGAAAAGCTGTCCCTTCACATTTACTGTACATGTCACCACTCTTCCTGTGATGTATTTTGCCTAATCAAGAAGTTCCTTGTGGAGTTTTCATTACAGCAGCAATCACATAAGAAACAGTGTGCCAATGCTTGCATTCTGCACTGAGCATCCTCTTTTTGAGGACCACAGCCCATCCATCATGAAGGCTCAAGCCCGGCTCATGGCTAATTACAGGGGTGTAGGCGCGGCTTCTGTATCAGTGTCATCAGTGTTGTCAGTGTCATTAGGGAGTCTGGTAACCATAGTGATCCAAAAGCACATCACCAGATGTTTCGTTCCTGTCAAACCAAAGGTACCATAACATCAAACTAAGGCTAGGGCTACACAGCGATCTTGGGCATGACCAAGTATCACTGTGCAGCACTGCAAACATAAGAATGAATGTGGTCATAGAGCGACTCACAAGTTTGCGGCAACCACGACCCCGGAATTGCATAAAATCCATCAGGGTTGGATTTTTTGCAATTCTGGGGATGTGCTGCGACACCATTCATTTCTATGGCTGCCATGCTTTACTGCAATTCTTGGTTGGGGCACTCAAAATTGCCATGTAACCCCGCCTAAGGCCTTTTTCACACATTTGTGTCTGTGACAAAGTTTTTTTACATCTGTAACACCCCAGAGTTGTGTTACTAAACTCTTCTACCCCGCTACAATCTGTTAAGAGCTTTCACTTTGTCATCTGATGTAATTTTACATTATATCTTCACAGATGTGCATAAAACCTTGTTAACTCTGATAATTGCTGTCCTTTCCATGTTCATAGCAGGTGGCAGCAATGTGTTAGCAACGACTTAGGTTCAGTTTAGTACATCTAAGCTGGAATAGTTTGTTCCAGCTTAGCTCCCCCTCTGTGAGCAGAGTGGGCTGTCCCCATATCCTGCAGCATGGGGAGAGAAGGAAGTTAGAGGTAGTGTAGCCCACCCCCTGCTAGGGGTAGGGTGTGCATGTAAGGAGCTCCCTGAGATAGAGAAGAAAGCCAGGATCTTGTCTCAGCTGAGACATTGATCATCATTTCCAGCCTGAGCCCTGCAGCCTCAGCTGGATGAAGCAAGCAGATAAACTCCAGTTCCAGAAAGAAAGCATACCCTGAGAAGATAACTGTGAGTAAAGTCCAGAGATCCAGGAGAAGCCATATTCCTCCTCATCTAGTCAGTCCCTATACAGCAGAAGATAGAGAGTTCAGAAGCCAAATTCCTGCCACAGTATAGAGCTACAAAGCAGACTTCTTTTCCTGCAAGCTCCAGGTTGACAGAGCAGAAGATAAATTCCTGCCAACCATTGCCAATACCTGCTCGGACCTAAGACTAAAGCTGTATTTTATAGATATTAGAGAAGGCTCACCTACTGATCAAAATATGGAATGGGTGCACCTACCAAGAAGAATTCACCCGATCTTCTAGAAGGTAATTGTAAAAATATTTTACAGCCCTTGATGCATCTGCACGTGTGAAATTCAAGCGTTATATACAGCTTTCATATTCTGTTAGTAAAAAAACACACTTTTTTTGCAATATACATATGGTGCATTTTCAGGATTAGTCAGTGTGCAATTTAAACTAGAAATACAGCCATAATTTTCTGGGTTTTTACAAACACCCTCCTTTGGCAAAATACACTATTTTACAGCCCTTGATGCATCTGCACGTGGGAAATTCAAGCGTTATATACAGCTTTCATATTCTGTTAGTAAAAAAACACACTTTTTTGGCAATATCCAACATCTGGTTCCTTTGCAAGATTAGTCAGTGTGCAATTTAAGCTAGAAATACAGCCATAATTTTCTGGGTTTTGAAAAACACCCTTTTTGTGCAGAATACACTATTTTACAGCCCTAGCTGCATCTGCACGTGTGAAATTCAATCGTTATATACTGCTGACATATTCAGTTATTAAACAAACACCGATTTTGGGCAAATTTTTTTTATTTTGCAGCCTTTGCTGCATATGTCATTGTGAGATACACACTTTAGATACTGTGGTTCTATTCAGTTATTTGAAAAACAACTATTTTGTGCAAAAAACTTTAATTGCGGCCTAGTCTGGATCAGTCCGTGTGAGATACACACTTTAGATACTGTGGTTATATTCTGTTATTTGAAAAACAGCCATTTTGGGCAAAAAACTTAAATTGCGGTCTAGTCTGGATCAGTCCGTGTGAGATACACACTTTAGATACTGTGGTAATATTCTTCTATTAATAAAACACCCTTTTTGGGCAAAATACACAATTTTACAGCCCTTGCTGCATCAGCACGTGTGAAATTCAAGGGTTATATATTGCTGTCATATTCAGTTATTAAACAAACACCCATTTTGGGCAAAAAAAATTGTTTTTCAGCCTTTGCTGCATATGTCATTGTGAGATACACACTTTAGATACTGTGGTTTTATTCATATGTTTGAAAAACAACCTTTTTGGGCAAAAAAACTTTAATTGCGGCCTAGTCTGGATTAGTCCGTGTGAGAAACACACTTTAGATACTGTGGTTATATTCTGTTATTTGGAAAACAGCCATTTTGGGGAACATTTTTTAATTGCGGCCTAGTCTGCATCTGTACGTGTGAGATACACTCTTTACATACTGTCGTTCTATTCAGTTATTTGCAAAACAGCCATTTTGTGCAAAAAACCTAAATTCCGGCCTAGTCTGGACCAGTACGTGTGAGATTCAGTTATTTGAAAAACAACCATTTTGGGCAAAAAACTTTAATTGTGGCCTAGTCTGGATCAGTCCATGTGAGATACACACTTTAGATACTGTGGTTATCTTCTTATATTAATAAAACACCCTTATTGGGCAAAATACACAATTTTACAGCCCTTGCTGCATCAGGACGTGTGAAATTCAAGGGTTATATACTGCTGTCATATTCAGTTATTAAACAAACACCCATTTTGGGCAATTTTTTTTATTTTGCAGCCTTTGCTGCATATTTCATTGTGAGATTCACCCTTTAGATATTGTGGTTCTATTCAGTTATTTGAAAAACAGCCATTTTGGGCAAATAACTTAAATTGCGTCCTAGTCTGGATCTGTATGTGTGAGATACACACTTTAGATACTGTGGTTATATTCTTCTATTAATGAAACACCCTTTTTGGTAAAAATACACAATTTTACAGCCCTTGCTGCATCAGCACGTGTGAAATTCAAGGGTTATATACTGCTGTCATATTCAGTTATTAAACAAACGCCCATTTTGGGCAAAAAACGTAATTTTGCAGCCTTTGCTGCATATGTCATTGTGAGATACACACTTTAGATACTGTGGTTCTATTCAGTTATTTGAAAAAGAACCATTTTGGGGAAAAAACTTTAATTGCGGCCTAGTCTGCATCTGTACGTGTGAGATACAACCTTTACATACTGTCGTTCTATTCTGCTATTAATTAAACACCCATTTAGGGCAATTTGAGAAATATGAGGAGAGTGTCAAATAAGGGACGTGGCCCAGGTCGTGGTGCTGCTGGTGAGCTCCTGTTGCAGGGAGAGGACCTGGTCGATCTGTGCCAGCTACACGCACAAGTGAAACCCCTTCCTCAGGTGCAAGTAGGTGACAGAACCTGCTGCGATTTTTGGTCGGGCCTAATGCGGCTCTTGGAATGGTGAGGCCAAAACAAGTACAGGCGATAGTAGATTGGCTTGCTGACAATGCCTCCAGTTCCTTCACATTGTCTCCCACCCAGTCTCCTGCTGAAAGATCAGACCTGGCACCTGCAGTCGATGTCCATCAGTCTTTCACCTCACCCCCTTGCAAATCAGCCAAGCAGTCTGAGCCCCATGTCATGCAGCAGTCTCTTCTGCTTTTTGATGACTCTGTTAGCAGGGTTTCCCAGGGCCATCCACCTAGCCCTGCCCCAGAAGTGGAAGAGATTGAGTGCACCGATGCCCACCACTTATGATTCAAGATGAGTACATGGGAGCACCATCGCAGCACGTCTTGGATGATGCCGAAACACAGGTGCCAACTGCAGGGGCTTTCGAAAATGTGCAGACTGACAAGGAGGGCAGGGGTGAAGACTGGGTGGAAGATGATGTGGAGGACGATGAGGACCTCGACCCCACATGGAATCAAGGTCATGCGAGTGACCGATGTAGTTCGGAGGAAGAGACGGTGGTCGCACAGAGCCACCAGCACAGCAGAAGAGGGAGCAGGGTGCAAAAGTGGAGCGTCCATCCTCTAGACAGTACGCCTCCTACTGCCCACCGCAGCAAGGGACTGAGCACACCAAAGCCAGCTCCAAGGAGTTCCCTGGCATGGCAGGTCTTCAGACAATGTGCTGACGACAAGACACGAGTGGTTTGCACGCTATGCAATCAGAGCCTGAAGCGAGGCATAAACGTTCTCAACCTGAGCACAACCTGCATGACCAGGCATTTAAGTGCAAAGCACGAGCTGCAGTGGAGTAGACACCTCAAAAACCAAGAAAGGTCTCTGGCTCCTCCTGCTTCCTCTTCTGCTGCAGTCGCGGCCTCTTCATCCACCTCTGGGGTGGCAGGTGGCACTGTCACTCCAGAGGTGGATTAAGAGTCCGAGACTGCAGCAGAAGAGGAAGCAGGATGAGACCTTTCTTGGTTTTTGAGGTGTCTACAAACAGAGGATCTGCCAGCAACACCACCACCTGGGTCACCAAGCATCTCCAAAATGTCCCACGGAAGCGTTCAGCTCTCCATCTCCCAAACACTGGAGCGGAAAAGGAAGTACCCCCCTACCCACCAGCGATCCCTAGCCCTGAATGCCAGCATTTCTAAATTACTGGCGTTTGAAATGCTGTCATTCTGTCTGGTGGAGACGGAGAGTTTTAACTCCTTAAGGACACAGCCATATTTCACCTTAAGGACCAGGCCATTTTTTGCAAATCTGGCCAGTGTCACTTTAAATGGTGATAACTTTAAAACGCTTTGACTTATCCAGGCCATTCTGAGACAGTTTTTTCGTCACATTTTGTACTTCATGACACTGGTAAAATGAAGTAACAAAAATTCATTTTTATTTATAAAAAAAATATCAAATTTAGCAAAATTTTGAAAAAAATTGCAAATTTCCAAGTTTCAATTTCTCTACTTCTATAATACATAGTAATACCTCCAAAAATAGTTATTACTTTACATTCCCCATATGTCTAATTCATGTTTGGATCATTTTGGGAATGACATTTTAGTTTTTGGGGATGTTACAAGGCTTCAGTTTAGAAGCAAATCTTGAAATTTTTCAGAAATTTTAAAAAACAGATTTTTTTTGGGACCAGTTCAGGTCTGAAGTCACTTTGTGAGGCTTACATAATAGAAATCACCCAAAAATAACCCCATTCTGGAAACTACACCCCTCAAGGTATTCAAAACTGATTTTACAAACATCGTTAACCGTTTAGGTGTTCCACAAGAGTTATTGGCAAATGGAGATTAAAGTTGAGAATTAAAATTTTTTGGCAAATTTTCCATTTTAATAAAATTTTTCCAGTAACAAAGCAAGGGTTAACAGCCAAACAAAATGCTATATTTATTTGCCCGATTCTGTAGTTTGCAGAAACACCCCATATGTGGCCGTAAACTACTGTACGGGCACACAGAAGGGCGTACAGGGAAAGGTGCGTAGTATGATCTTTGGAAGGCAGATTTTGCTGGACTGGTTTATTTACACCATGTCCCATTTTAAGCCCCCCTGATGCACCCCTAGAGTAGAAACTCCATAAAAGTGACCCGGTCTAAGAAAGTACACCCCTCAAGGTATTCAAAACAGATTTTACAAACTTTGTTAACCCTTTAGGTGTTGCACAAGAGTTATTGGCAAATGGAGATGGAAAATTTGCCAAAAAATTTTAATTCTCAAATTTCATTTTAATCAATTTTTTTCCAGTAACAAAGCAAGGGTTAACAGCTAAACAAAATGCTGTATTTATTGCCCCGATTCTGTAGTTTGCAGAAACACCCCATATGCGGCCGTAAACTACTATACAGGCACACGGTAGGGCATAGAGGGAAAGGTGCGCCGTGTGGTTTTTGGAAGGCAGATTTTGCTGGACTGGTTTATTTACACCATGCCCCATTTGAAGCCCCCCTGATGCACCCCTAGAGTAGAAACTCCATAAAAGTGACCCCATTTTGGAAACTACAGGATAAGGTGGCAGTTTTGTTGGGACTATTTTTAGGGTACATATGATTTTTGGTCTATCTATATTACATTTTTGTGAGGCAAGGTTACCAAAAATAGAAATTTTGAAATTTCATCTCCATTTGCCATAAACTGTTGAGGAACACCTAAAGGGTTAATAAAGTTTGTAAAATCAGTTTTGAATACCTTGAGGGGTGTAGATTCTTACATTGGGTGGCTTTTATGGAGTTTCTACTCTAGGGGTGCATCAGGGGGGCTTCAAATGGGACATGGTGCCAAAAAAAAAAAGGCCATCAAAATCTGCCTTCCAGAAACCATACTGCATTCCTTTCCTTCTGCGCCCTGCCGTTTGGACATACAACAGTTTACGACCACATATGGGGTGTTTCTGTAAACTGCAGAATCAAGTTTTGTTTGGCTGTTAACCCTTGTTTTTTTACTGGGAAAGAGGGGCTACTCAAGCTTTGTAGTTGACAGCTTCTAAATATATTATGCACCTTTTCTCTCTCAGCAAGCAGAGATCTGGAAAACTGTGCTAAAAAAATTTAGCATAATAAAAAGTTGTGGAACTTTTTTTTATTATACAGTGATTAAATTTAATTTACAGAAAAATAAAAAACCCTTGAACTCTCCTATCCCAAAAGCAGGAGGGGGCATGTCACTCTTTCTTATGTGGGACTTTATTATTATTTAAATTGCTGATCATACAAAACCCCTCTCCAAACTTTTTTGTATAGATCATGTTATGTCATCCATAGCAACCTTCAGACACACACTATGCCATGCTCCATTAGATGGAGGCATGATATGGAGGCACCATATGGCAGCACGCAGCGGCCTGGATTTACTAATCCTGTAGATGGTAAAGTAGAGATGAGCAAAGTTTAGAAAACATAGATTCTGCTGCTTCGTCGAATTTCACAAAGAAATTAGCTTTGTGATGAAATCCTGCATGGTACGTGATGACATCATCACGCTTTCATGTGGGGTTTTCCATAAATATGGCCACGGCGGCCTCTTCGCACTCAAATGGATGAGGTATGATATTTTTTACCGTCATTTCAGGGAAAATTGATTTGTTACCACGAAGCACAAGGAAATTTGGCTTTGCAGTGAATCATTGAATCAGTTTCTTTGGCAACTTAAAATCAGAACCATGGTCGCCGACATCAGGAAGAACATCGTATCGGTGCTGTGTCAAGGAGGGCTGAGCCATTTGCCCTGCATAGCGCACTTCTTTAATCTAGTTGAAAAGCAGTTCCTGAAGTCTTCCACCCAACTGCAAGACATCCTGAAAATAGATAGGAAACTGTGCATGCACTTCAGCCACTCTTACACTGCAAAGCACGCCCTCCTTGAGTTGCAAAGGCAGAATAGCGTTCCCCAACATCGCCTGATATGCAAAATTTTTACCCGTTGTAACTCCACCCTCCAAATGTTGGACCGACTATATGAGCAGAGTAAGGCCGTAAACGATTTTTTGATGATGCAGGCAGACAGGACCACTCCCCTGTGAAACTTAGACGTTAGCCAGTGACAGCTCATGAGTGACACCTGCCATTTGCTCAGGCCCTTTGAGGAGGTCACTTTATTTGTCAGTCACCAGGACTACGGGATGAATGATATAATACCAGTCCTTCACGTCCTGGAGCAGATGCTGATAAATCTGTCTGGCCAGGGGACAGGAGATGTGATGCTAGCTTGGCCACTTAGGCCACCCTGAAAAGTCGGACTGTAAAACCCCGCCCCTAGCTCCACTAAAGCCACGCTCCCTATCCGGTTAGACCATGTCCCCTCCCACTCCGCAGCCGATGGAGATTAAAAAAATTACTTTAAAATCAACTTTGTGTCAGCTGCAGGGGTGGGAGGGAGGGTGTGTTTCTCCCTGCAGCTCACGTTCAGACAGCACAGTGCTGCTGTCTGAGCCTGAGCTGTTCAAAAGGACATCCCTGTGTCTGTCCAGGCCCTGCGCTAGACTGAGGATAGGGAGTCTGAAAGCCAGACTGTCCGGCCTAAAACCGGACCTCTGGCCACCCTATGTGATGCCTATATCTCATATCCACCTGAGCCCTGTGGGGACTGAACTGGAGGAGGAGGAGGACATTCACACACAAGCAATGTATACAGAATTGGGTGGTGTTTCTGCACAAGTGACTGGAGCAGGAGGAGCTAGAGAGAGCCATGAAGAAGACCAGGCAGATGACCCCGACACACTGTGACAGTATGCAGTGGAGATGGAGGCAGGGAGTACTCCGAGTCCCTTGTGCAAATGACCAGATGCATGCCGAGTTGCCTGCTTAGTGCCAGCCATATTATCACCATTCGGTAAAGAGATGACTACTGCTCTCCATCATGTTAGACCCTCGCTACCACTCCAAAATGGGGACGTTTTTTCCACCCGCTGAGAGGGAGGATAAACTCAACTACTATGGAGACATCCTATGTAGTCAGTTGGCCGCTGCCTATGTGTGCCATCGCTCCTCCTTATAAAGGTCTGACCAGGGGTGGGCCCCTGAGCTCACGTTCCACTGCCATCGCTGCTGGGGGAGGGGGGGCAGGAGGAGCAGAAGCTCCATCAGCAGCAAATTAAGTCTGGAGTCTCTTATGAGCACTTTTCTTCACCCACCTACTGAAGAAACCACCCACCAGCAGCAGCAAGACATGGAGCAGAACATGAACCAGGTGGTGGCATACATGAACTGCACTCTGCCACCCCGAATCCAAGAACCACTGGGCTACTGGGCAGCCAAACTTGATTTGTTGCCGCAACTGGCCGAGTATGCCCTGGACAAGCTTTCCTGCCCGGCCAGTAGTGTGGCATCAGAGCAGGTGTTTAGTGCGGCAGGGGGCATAGTTACCCCAAGTAGAACTGGCCTTTCCACACAAATTGTGGGGACACTGACCTTTGTGAAAATGATTTCCACACCAGTGCCTGATGCATCAGACTAGATCATTCTGGGTGCCACATCTAAACTTTGTCATAAGAGACCAGTTTCTTCGGGCCACCTGCTTCAACCACTATTTTGATGCTGCCACCCGCCTGATGCCACACACCTGCTGCCATGTTCTCCTCCTGCCACCCACCATCTTGTGTTGTTACTGCCACTGCTGTTGCCCCCCACCTCCCCACTCTGTGACTAGGCCATTGTGTGGACTTCTCATGCGGTTGTCACCCTCACCACTCTGTGACTGGGCCACTGTTTTGACTCCTCATGCGGTTGCCACCTCACCACTCTATGACTGGGTGTCACGGTAAGTGAGGAATGGAAGAACACCAAATAAACAAACTACAACAGTAATAGTGTTGATTACGAATATTCGAATTGCAAATTTTTATCGCAAATATAGGTACTTTGAAAATTCGCAAATATTTAGAATATAGTGATATATATTCGAAATTTCGAATATTCGAGATTTTTTTATTGCGCATTTTCGTAATGCGAATTTTTATCGGAAATTTTTCAATTGCCGAGTAAAAACATGATTCCTCCCTGCTTCTTGCTTGTGGGCCAATGACTCATTGGCCCACAAGCAAGAAGCAGGGAGGATTCATGACTTTAAATGAGAAAAAGGATGAATATAAAAAAAACAAATATATAGCACTATATCGAATATATTTGTTTTTTCGAATATTCGTAATATTCTAAAACAAGAATATATAGCAATATAGCAAATATTCGGAAAAAAAAAACGAATATAGAGCATTTTAGCTAATATAGTGCTATAATCTTTGTCTAATAGTTGTAATTTTTTTCTCATCTGAAGTTCAGAATGGAAAAAAATTTCAACTATTGAAAAAAAAAGATTATAACACTATATTAGCTAAATTGCTCTATATTAATTTTTTTTTTGAATATTCGCTATATTGCTATATATTCTTTTTTTAGAATATTACAAATATTCGAAAAAACCTATATTTTTTGGAATATTTGCTATATATTAGTTTTTTCGAATATTAGTAATATTCTAAAACAAGAATATATAGCAATACAGCGAATATTCGGAAAAAAAACGAATATAGAGCAATTTAGCTAATATAGTGCTATAATCTTCTTTGTCTAATAGTTGTAATTTTTTTCTCATCTGAAGTTCGAAAAAACGAATATATTCGATATAGTGCTATGACTCATTCGCCCACAAGCAAGAAGCAGGGAGGAATCATGTTTTTGCTCAGCAATTGAAAATTTCACGATAAAAATTCGCATTACGAAAATGCGCATATTACCCGATCATTACCTTGTCGATTTTTCGAGCAAAAAAATCGTAGAATATAACAAATATTCGAATTCGCGAATATTCGCTGAATATTCTACAAAATATTGACGAAATATCGCGAATTCGAATATGACCCCTGCCGCTCATCACTAAACAGTAACACAGACTAGGCCCCAAAGCTAGTGAGGAGGGGGATGGTAACCTCCGAGTTATCCCTGAGCCTCTCCCTGACTACTGACAGTATGAGCAAATCCTAATGGCGGAAGAACTCATACACAGGAACCTAAGACCTGCTGAAACTGTCACAAACCCTAAATTAGGGAGCAGGGATGAGAGAGTCTCCCTGAGACCTAGACACAACACACACACACACAAAGTAGAAACAGGAGGACTTAGCTTGAGATGAGTAAGAAGCAGGAGAGCCTCTAACAACCAGCTTAGAACTCCAGAAGGAAATAACAACCGCAAGGTCTGCAGTGAGAGGCGGGCTTAAATAGAGCCACTAAACAGCAAATGAGCAGAACTTGTGGAGAGGTGAGATCCTGCCCACAACAACAGACAGCAAGGAAAAACAGAAAGACCTGTCAGATAGACTCACGTGCTGCAAGTCTATCTGATCTTCTCAGACCTCTCACAGGGCAGGCAGTGACAGTACCCCCCCCCCCCTTCTACTGGTGATCTCCAGGCACCCAGGACCGACCTTATCCGGGTGTGCCCTGTGAAAGGCCTTCAGAAGGCGACTAGCACTGATATCAGTCGCCGGAACCCACATTCTTTCTTCTGGACCGTAATCCTTCCAATGTACAAGGTACTGAAGGGAACCATGAAGAATACGTGAGTTAATTATTCAGGAGATCTGTTACTCCAGATTACCATCTATCCTGAGAGGAGAAGGTGGCAAGGGAGATAGTTCATCACGTTTCACATAGTTTTTTAACAAAGATTTGTGAAACACATTATGGATCTTCCAAGCCTGCGGACGTTCAAGACGAAAAGCAACTGGACTAATAATGGTCTTGTAAGGACCAATAAATCTTGGGCCCAACTTCCAAGAGGGTACCTTCAACTTAATGTTCTTAGTGGACAACCACACCAAACCACCCACACACAGGTCCGGACCAGTCATACGTCTCTTGTCAGCCATACGTTTATATCTTTCGGCTATTTTTTTAAAATTGATTTGAATCTTCCACCAGATAGATGACAATGAGGAAGAGAATCTCTCCTCTTCAGGTATACCAGAGGACTCAGTCCCAGAAAAAGTACCAAACTGAGGGTGAAACCCATATGCACCAAAAAATTCTGACTTATCAGTGGACTCATGTCTATGGTTATTCAAGGCAAACTCAGCCAAAAATGAAGACCACTCTTCCTGATTCTCGGAGACAAAACACCTCAAATAAGTCTCCAGATTCTGGTTAGTGTACTCAGTTTGTTTGTTCGACTGAGGGTGAAAAGCTGAAGAGAAAGACAACTGAACTCCCAGACGAGTACAGAACGCCCTCCAGAACCTGGAAACAAATTGCGTCCCCCTATCAGACACCACATCAGAGGGAATGCCTTGTAATTTCACAATGTTATCAATAAACACTTGAGCGAGAGTTTTGGCACTGGGTAAACCTGATAATGGTATAAGGTGCGCCATCTTACTGAAGTGGTCTACCACCCCCAAAATCACAGTCTTCCCAGAAGAGCTAGGTAAATCAGTGATGAAGTCCATGGACAAATGCGTCCAAGGATGGGATGAGATGGACAAAGGAAGAAGAGATCCTGAAGGCCGAGTTTGAGTCACCTTGGCCTGTGCACAGGTCTCACAAACTGTTACACTTTTACACTTACACTTTACACTTTTACGTTAACCTGGCCACCAGAATCTCTGAGAAATAAGATCTGCAATGGATCTACTCCCAGGGTGGGACAGGACAGTATCATGATGCTCCTTGAACACCTTATGTCGAAGCCCAGAAAGAACAAACAACCTCTCTAGAGGACAGGAATCAGGTGCCTCATCTTGAGCTCCTAACACCTCCGCCTCAAGTTCAGGATAAAGGGCGGATACCACCACCCCATCAGCCAAAATCGGAGCAGGATCCTCCAAATCCCCCCCCCCAGGAAAGCTACGGGACAAAGCATCCGCTTTGACATTTTTGGCCGCCGTTTTTGTAATGGGATGAATCGCTCCTTCTAACCAATGGCGCCATTCTTTAAAGGCCAATTTAATGGCCAGCAACACTCTATTACCAACATCATAATTTCTTTCGGCAGAAGAGAGTTTTTTTAGAAAAAAAAAGCACAAGGGCGCAATTTGCCAGGAGAGGGACCCTGCGACAACACTGCCTTGACTCCCACTTCTGACACGTCAACCTCCACAATAAAAGGTTGAGACACATCAGGTTGCACCAGAATGGGAGCAGTAGCGAAACATTCCTTTATTGCAGAAAAAGCATGTAATGCCTCTTCAGACTAAACTGAGAAATCCACACCTTTCTTGGTCATATTGGTCAAAGGCTTGACAGTAGTGGAATAATTCAGGATACATTTTCTGTAGTAATTAGTAAATCCCAAAAACCGCATCAGCACTTTCTGATTCTCAGGTCGATCCCAGTCTAATAACGCACAGACCTTTTCGGGATCCATACGAAAACCTGAGGAAGAAAGCAAGTAACCCAGGAACTGTAGCTCCTGAACAGCAAACACAAATTTTTCCAACTTAGCATACAACCTATTCTCCTGGAGGATCAATAATACTTGTCTTAAGTGATCCTGATGAGTCTCCATATCAGCCGAGTAAATTAGTATGTCATTGAGGTAAATAACAAACCTCCCCACCAAATGATGAAAAATGTCATTGATAAAGTGCTGAAAGATCGCCGGAGCATTAGTCAAACCAAAGGGCATGACCAAGTTCTCGAAGTGGCCCTCAGGGGTTTTAAAAGCCATCTTCCATTCATCCCCCTCCCTGATTCTTATCGGATTATAATCCCCTCTTAAATCCAACTTGGAAAACACCTTGGCTCCAACAATCTGATCAAATAAATCCGGGATCAAGGGAAGGGGATAAGAATCCCGGACAGTGATCAGATTAAGCTCCCGAAAATTAAACACGGTCTAAGGGACCCATCTTTTTTTTAACAAAAAAGAAGCCGGCAGCCATAGGTGGCTTAGATGGTCTAATATGTCCTAACTCTCGGTAATATACTCTCGCATAGCTACTCTTTCGGGTTGAGAAAGATTATATAACCGAGACTTTGGCAATTTAGCTCCGGGAATTAGATTGACCGGACAATCATACTCTCGGTGAGGGGGTAACTCCTGATCTCCACCCTCAGAGAATACGTCCGAAAAATCAGAAAGAAATGGAGGTAACACCTTAGGCTATTTTCACACTTGGCGCGGATCCGTCACGGATCTGCACAAACGCATCCGTTTAGTAAATATAACCGCATGCATCCATTCAGAACGGATCCGTTTGTATTATCTTTAACATAGCCAAAACGGATCCGTCTTGAACACCATTGAAAGTCAATGGGGGACGGATCCGTTTTCTACTGTGCCATATTGGCTCAGTTTCGTGACAAATACCACACCTCGTGCACGCTTGATGTCACCTACGTCAAGCTCACGAGACGCGGTATGGTCACAGGTTACCAAAGCGTGACATCACGCCCTCCTGAGGAGCAGGTAAGGTCCGCTTGGTACAGTTTACATAGACACCTCCTGTCCACACGGGCACAGAGAGCCAACAAGCTGAGAGAGCCTTTTCACTGCCGCAGGGAAAACAGCGCTGTCTCAGCCCGGGTATCTGCCACCAGCTTCTTGTTTGATTTAAGCCCGGTCTGCTAATGGGATTATATAGGGTGAGAAACCAACCAGCGGTAGCTTATAACTAGGCCGAAATATGGACGTGGGGATTCGTGATCGAGATACAAGATAGCACAAGATTAAATTATATATTTAATTGCCTTAAAAGCACACTAGATATAACACAATATACACAGAGAATATATACAGTGGTCTGAGGTTACAGATACAGGTTATATGGGTACAACAGGGTTAAGCAGAGTAAAAGTCAGTTACCGGGTAAGATGAAAGTTCCTTTGGGTTGTCAGGTGTTGTTTGCTGTAGTCACATGAAGGGCAGTGATCTCAGCTAGTTCCTGGGTCCCCCTAAACACATTACACTATGTGACCCTTCTTCAGAGAAAGACACGCCCGCTTGCTGGCACAAGCTTTTTAACCTGTAGCCGGCCCCTCCCCTCCTGACCTTTGGGAGGGGTCCACACCCCCTCTGCTGGACTGGCTGCAAATGACCCACAAAACCCCTTAGGGTTCATAGCTCCAGTCCAGAAGGTCACAGGGAGATAGTTCTGAGACTAATGGATCCGCCTGGGTTCCGGCTACAACTAGAGTCCAAACATGGTACCATTAGTTGGTTTCTGTGGGGAGATATGTATATCTCCCTTCCCTGGCATCCCACCATCAAACCAATAACATGGGCACGTTCATCGTGGCCACCGGAACACAAACATGTATACGGTTTGTGCCTGCGATGGGCGGGCGATTCATAATTCCTTATGAAATGTAGGTGCCATCATGTCTTTGAGGTAGCATTGATCCTGGCAAGGGCTGATACCTCCTGCTGGGGTTTTTTCCTGCAGGATCCGTGCTGTCTGACTGGAGGTGTGAAATGTAACAAAAGGTGGCCTGCTAGGAGTTTTCTACTAACTAGCTTTGACTTTGAAGCAGGGCCCCCATGTGGAGCTTGAATTCCTCTGCCATCTTTCAGCAAATGGTGGGTGTGAGGACATGGCTGACAGTAAATATTAATCCATATTCCTCACAGACGGTAAGGGTGGTTGTTAATGTCACGGTAAGTGGGGAAAGGAAGAACCCCAAATAAACAAGCTACAACAGTAACACAGACTAGGCCCCAAAGCTAGTGAGGAGGGGAATGGTAACCTCCCAGTTATCCCTGAGCCTCTCCCTGACTACTGACAGTATGTGCAAATCCTAATCGTGGAAGAACTCATACACCGGAACCTAAGAACTGCGGAAACTCTCACAAACCCTAAATTAGGGTCCGGGGATGAGACTGCCGGGACCTTCCACCATGAAGGGACCAGCGTCTCCCTAAGACCTAGACACAACACACACACAAAATAGAAACAGGAGAACTTAGCTTGATATGAGTAAGAAGCAGGAGAACCTCTAACAACCAGCTTAGAACTTCAGAAGGAAATAACAACCGCAAGGTCTGCAGTGAGAGATGGGCTTAAATAGAGCCACTAAACAGCAAATGAGCAGAACCTGTGGAGAGCTGAGATCCTGCCCACAACAACAGACAGCAAGGAAATACAGAAAGACCTGTCAGATAGACTCACGTGCTGCACGTCTATCTGATCTTCTCAGACCTCTCACAGGGCAGGCAGTGACACTGGGCCACTGTGTTGACTCCTCATGCAGTTGCCACCCTCCCCATACTGTAACTGGGCCACTGTGTTGACTCCTCGTGTGGTTGCCACCCTCTTCATACTGCAATTGGGCCACTGTATTGACTCCTTATGCCGTTTCCACCCTCACCACTCTGTGACTGGGCCACTGTGTTGACTCCTCATGCTGTTGCCACCTCACCGCTCTGTGATTGGGCCACTATGTTGACTCCTCATGTGGATTTCACCCACACCATTCTGTGACTGACTCATGCGATTGCCACCTCAACACTCTGTGACTGGCCACTATGTTGAGTTCTCATGCGGTTGCCATCCTCCCCATACTGTAACTGCATTACTGTTTTGACTCCTCATGCAGTTGCCACCTCACTACTCTGTGACGGGGCCACTAGTGTCCCTGTTTGGCATTGTTGACATCACCATTTATTTTACCCTTCTGATCCATCAGAAGAACAGAAACATTTTAAACACAATGGATCCAGTCTTTGAAGCATCCGTAAGACCTGTATCACACGGTCTCTATTTTGCATCAGGATATACTCATGATTTGGAAAGCAGGAGTGGGTAAAAAACACAGAAGACATGCAAAGTTTCCAATCACATGTCATCTCTGTTTTGGATCCACTCCTGTTTTGTTTGGCCTTAGCAATACTGATGGATTACTGACAGGGCCGTCTTTAATATGGATTGGACCCTAGGCAAGAATTTACTTTGGCTCCCTGGATCCCACCTTTCCACACCCTAGCATGCAATCATGCCCTCCACCACAACACACACATACAAAAAAAAATCCACACACCTCGTAGAGTAGTAAACTTTAATAATGATGAGTGGCCACTAGAGATGTTCCTTGGCAGTAATGTAAATACTGCCTTTTTTTTCTGAAAAGGCAGTGTTTACATTAAAAAGCTTGCAGAGACATGCTATAGACACCAGAACTACTACGTTTAGCTATTATGGTTCTGGTGACTATAGTGTCCCTTAATATATAGAAAAAGTACAAAAGTATCAAATAAAATGGCTGTATCATTATTCTAAAAATAAAAAAAGCACAACTTCTGACACAAATATATAGTATTTTGCAGATTACTTTTTTTTTTTACATTGTGCCGATAGTACTGTACTACTAACCCCTCCATCCACCACTACATACAGGGTAATACTGTGCCACATACCTCTTACATCCAGTGGCGTCTCTTTGATGTAGATGTTCTCTTTCCTCATCTTCTCCTTTCAGACCTTCAGACCAGACCACCATTTTTCAGCCATTTCTCGTCTCTGCAGTTTGACAAACAAAATCTTAGTTTACTACTTTTCCATCATCCTCCCATCTTCTGAAAAAAAATCACCCTACCACCCCCAATACTGTGCCGCTGTGCTCCTCAATATTATACTGCAGAAACAGGTAAACCCCCTAGTAGTAGTACCATGCAGATAGTGCCCTTCATTAATTATTGGCACACAGTGCCCTAAAATAACTGCGCCTCTCAAATAGTGCCCCTGACACTAATAGTGTAAACATAACGTCCCCCAAAAATAATTGTGGTAAGCTGATACTTTGCCAAGGTGCCCCCACAGTAACAGTGCACCCAAAAGTCCCACCAATAGGAATAATTCTCTGCTAGAGCACACATGGTAGTAATAGTGCTCATACAGTGCCCCCAACATGTCCCTACTGTCCCCCAGAAGTAATAATGCTCCCATAATGCCCATACTAGTAATCATGTTCCCCATAGACCCCCATAATTTGCAAGTATAAAATACCGCTTCTTAGTGCCCCCCATAGATGAGCCCATAGTACTCCTCTCTCCCCTTCCCCATAGTACCCACCATAATGTGCCCCAGTATAAAATACCCCTATACAGAGCCCCCCATATAAAATACCCCTTCTTTGTGGCCTCAGTAGAAGCCTCCATAGTGTTCCTTTCCCCCTTCCCCATATAAAATACCCCTTCTTTGTGGCCTCAGTAGATGCCCCCAATAATGTGCCAGTAAGAAGTGCCCCATAGATGCCCCCACAGATCTCCCCAATCATGTGCCCATAAGATGTGCCCCCATAGATGCCCCCCAATAATGTGTCAGTAACATGTGCCCCCATAGATGCCAACCAATCATGTGCCAGTAACAAGTGCCCCCATAGTATCCCCCCAAACATGTACCAGTAATAAGTACCCCATAGCTGCCCACCAATCATGTGCCAGTAACAAGTACCCCATAGATGTCCCCCAATCATGTGCCAATAGAAAGTGCCCCCATAGATGCCCCCAATCATGTGCCAGTAACAAGTGCCCCATAGATGCCCCCAATCATGTGCCAGTAACAAGTGCCCCATAGATGCCCCCCAATCATGTGCCAGTAACAAGTACCCCCATAGATGCCCCCAATCATGTGCCAGTAACAAGTACCCCCATAGATGCCCCCAATCATGTGTCAGTAACAAGTGCCCCCATAGATGCCCCCCAATCATGTGCCAGTAACAAGTGCCCCCATAGATGCCCCCAATCATGTGCCAGTAACAGGTGCCCTCATAGATGCCCCCAATCATGTGCCAATAATAAGTGCCCCCATAGATGCCCCCAATTATGTGCCAGTAACAAGTGCCCCCATAGATGCCCCCTAATCATGTGCCAGTAACAAGTGCCCCCATAGATGCTCCCCAATCATGTTCCAGTAACAAGTGCCCCCATAGATGCCCAACCATTATGTGCCAGTAGCAGTACCATATATAAAAAATAAACACTTATACTTACCTCCATCAGGCTGGCAGCGATGCGATGCCATGCCAGCCTATTCCGTCCTGTGTCCCGCGCTGTACGGCTCAGGCGGCGCAATGACGTCATCGTGCTGCCTGCAGCCTATCAGAGGAACAGAGAAGGGAGACGCCTCTCCCTCCCCTGCCACGCCGCAGCATTCCATCTGTATCGCTGTCCTGAGAACAACGATACAGATGACTATGGAGATGAGCGCTTCCCTGTGCCCTGCCGCCGCCTCCCATGTCACCAGTGGCCAGTGGGGCTCAAGAGGCAGCTGCCTTGGGCCCCCCAGGAGCAACTGGACCCAGGGCAGCTGCGTCTTTTGCCCCGCATTAAAGACGGCCATGATTACTGACCAAATGCTGACCATGTGAAGGTGGACGCTCAAAAGAGGGGGTTGTTTGGGGGTTGTTCTTATGACGGATCAGAAGGGCAAAATAAATAGCAACGTCAACACAAACTTACTGCTGACACCCTCTCCACTCTATCACGGGGCCACTACTTGTTTCAGGGTGTAACAGAACAGGTTCTGTAGAAATCTATGTGGAATTAGCTGATGGAAAGGAGTGCGCTCTTTCACTCTACAGGTGAAACTCGAAAAAATTAGAATATCGTGCAAAAGTCCTTTTTTTTTTTTTTAGTAATGCAAATTAAAAGGAATTGCATTAATGCAGCTTAAAATTAGAATTTTATGAAAAGGTTCAATATTCTAGGCTCAAAGTGTCACACTCTAGTCAGCTAATTAATCCATATCCCCTGAGCAAAGGGTACCTCAAAATTGTGACTTTGGGGTTTCATAAGTCGTAAGCCAAAATCATCCAAATTCTAACACATAAAGGCTTGAAATATCTCACTTTGCATGTAATGAGTCTATCTCATATATTAGTTACACATTTTAAGTTGTATTACTTAAATAAATTAACTTTGCACGATATTCAAATTTTTCGAGTTTCACCTGTATAATACAATCTTGGGCCTCTGCATGGTTCTTTATACCTGACGCTAACATTGACCTATAAGGATAAGTTCACACTTGAGTTATTTGGTCCGTTTTGGACCCGTAACTCACCAAAAAAGTGAAGAGTGAACTGATTCTAGGGTCCATTTACACGTCCGTGTGTGTTTTGCGGATCCACGGATCCGCAAAACACAGACACCGGCAATGTGCGTTCCGCATTTTGCAAACCGCACATCGCCGGCACTTAATAGAAAATGCCTAATCTTGTCTGCAATTGCGGACAAGAATAGGACATGTTCTATTTTTTTCGGGAACGGAATTGCGGACCCGGAAGTACGGATCCGCAATTCCGGATCTGGGCAGCACATCGTGCGGCCCCATAGAAATGAATGGGTCCGCAATTCCGTTCCGCAAAATGCGGAACGGAGTTGCTGACATGTGAATGGACCCTAAGAGTGACACCTGTCAACTGCCTGTCATGCAGACACAAAGTAACTGTTCTACTACAACAGAGGACTACCTATGCATGTTTCTGCAATGCACAGTGTTCTACACCAATATACAGGCTCTGCAACCGGGAATAGCTGACTTTAATGTGATTCCTAACGAATACATTCGGATCAAATCAAATCTTGTTTTGAAATTCACCGAATTGTCCGAATCGAATTTTTGAAAAATTCACTCATCTCTACTATACACATTACTGATGTCTTGCATATGACTCTGCGCAGAATACATAAGACAGGCTCTCAGTGCCTTAAGTATATTTTGCTGTATTTTTCCATGCTCTGTGCAGAGATTTGACAGGTCCCTCATTCAATACAGACCCTAGAATTAGCAGCTAATTAAGAAGTGAGAGGACACCCCCACTCCCCTGGTAGAAGCCATCATTTCAAAGGCATCAATAGGTCAAAGAGAAAAGTGCAGTCTCAGTTTATCTTCTGGATTGGTCCCCTGAGAGCGAGTTCTCAGCTTATAATGTTCCCTGCTTTATTATATACAATTACCCTGTAATAACTTAAAGCCTTTCTTTATGAACCTGAGATGGTGACACTGCTGGTCTGTAAGCGGAGCGATCTCGGTTGCTGCTGGCTGCTCCCATCACGTTGTTTGGCCCTTTGTAATTATATAGCTGTAATCTAACATCTGAATAAAATAATGAAATAAATGAATAAAGGCATTTCCATGGAAATATGCTGTGTCTCCGGTGCAGCGCACACAATATGCTCGTGTAATCCAATGTTTGAATATCTCAGGGGTAGATGTGGCGGGTTATGTGTATACAACCAGCAAACGTACGGGGAACAGCAAGTCATATACGTAAATTATAGGAGTCCAAAATTCCTGCACAAACATCAGCCCCAGGAATAGGATTTACTAATAAATTCTCCATTTCAAATGAGGAGAGATTCATCATTGTTGATGCCATTAAATTGGGTGTCTGGTCTGGAAAATTTATTTTCAAATACTCTACTAGGGAATAGGTAGAGTACTGATGGAGCACCTCTCACTCTTGAGGTCTCAGCACATCTATGCATTACATATACTGCCTGTTAATTTTAATAAGAAGTGTGTAATACCTAATTTGACATGTGGGAGTGATGCAGGAAAATGTTATACTTACAATCAGGTTGTTTCACAGGTTACAACTGATGTGGATGGGAAGACACCCTGTAGCAAGATTATTTTGGGGGCAAAAATGATGGTCCATAGTGGAGAACCTCTTTAAATTGAGCAATGCAATATGTAAATTGTTACAGACTGTAGAGATGTTTATTAGAGATGAGCAAATTTCTCAAAAATTTGATTCGGTCGGTTCGTCTAATTTTCCAAAAAGATTTGATTCGATCTGAATTTATTTGTGAAGAATCACGTTAAAAAACAGCTATTTCCTGGCTGCTGAGAGTCTGCATAGTAGTGTAGAGCACGGTGAATTGCTAGTCAAACAGTACTGTGAGTCAGTTTGACACACAGATAGATGATAGACGTTACTGTTAGAATCACTTCACACTTCACTTATTTGGTCAGTTACGGGCCAAAACTGACCAAATAACTTAAGTGTCAACTCAACCTTACAGGTCAGTGTTAGCGTCAAGAAGAAGCTCACTCTTTTTACACCATTGTCAGCTGTTGCCACATAGATTTCTACAGAACCTGTTCTGTTACACAGTGAAACAAGTAGTGCCCCCATGACCGAGTGGTGAGGTGGTAACAGCATGAGGAGTCAACACAGTGGCTCAGTGAAAGAGTAGTGAGGTTGGGAATCGCACAAGGAATCGCATGAGTTGTCAACAAAGTCACAGAGTGGTGAGGGTGAGAATCTCGTGAGGAATCGCACGAGTCATCAACACAGTGGCCCAGTGACAGAGTGATGAGGTGGCAGCAGCAGGAGGAGACCACAGAGTGGTGAGGTGGCAGCAGCATGAGAAGACCACAGAGTGGCCCAGTGACAGAGTAGTGAGGTGGCAGCAGCATGAGAAGACCACAGAGTGGTGAGGTCGCAGCAGCATGAGGAGACCACAAAGTATAGAGTTGGCAGCAGCATGAGGAGAACACAGTGGCCATGACAGAGTGTTGCGGTGGCAGCAGCATGAGGAGTATATATAGAAATCTGCAGCTCCAATGGTGAAAAAAATCTGGTCTTTAATTTAAACCAGCAGCATAATACAGCGACGTTTCTACCACCTCCGGTCTTTATCAAGCTTGCTAAAGACTGAAGGTGGTCGAAACGTCACTGTATTATGGTGCTGGTTTAATTTAAAGACCAGATTTTTTACTACTGGAGGAGTGCTGCGGATTTCTATATATACCTATTTCATGCTGGGACCCATGGCCAGGATCCCTATCTACGAGCACCATCACCCTTCTTAATGGTATTTTTCTTATTCACATGCTGGGATTTATAGTGCTGCTTATCATTTAATTTCTTTAGCAGCATGAGAAGACCATAGAGTGGTGAGGTGGCAGCAGCATGAGGAGACCACAGAGTGTTGAGATGGCAGCAGCATTAGGAGAGCACAGAGTGTTGAGGTGGCAGCAACATGAGGAGACCACAGAGTGTTGAGGTGGCAGCAGCATGAGGAGTATATATAGAAATCCGCAGCACTCTTCCAGTAGTGAAAAAAATCTGGTCTTTATTTTAAACCAGCAGCATAATACAGCGACGTTTTGACCACCTCCGGTCTTTATCAAGCTTGAGGTGAGGTGGCAGCAGCATGAGGAGACCACAGTGTTGAGGTGACAGCAGCATGAGGAGACCACAGAGTGGTGAGGTGGCAGCAGCATAAGGAGACCACAGAGAGGCCTAGTTAAAGAGTGGGGAGGTTGGGGGCAATACCAGTACAAGCTGAAGATGTGGGTGGCAGTAGGAGCATCTGGCAGCAGCAGGTGTATGGCATCAGGCAGGTGGCAGCATCAGAATTGGAGCTGAAGCAGGTAGCCAGAATAAATAAGTCTCTTTTGAGAGTGGTGAAATAGCAGCAGCATGAGGAGACCACAGAGTGGTAAGTTGGCAGCAGCATGAGGAGACCACAGAGTGGTGAGGTGGCAGCAGCATAAGGAGACCACAGAGTGGCCTAGTTACAGAGTGGGGAGGTTGGGGGCCATACCAGTACAAGCTGAAGATGGTGGGTTGCAGTAGGAGCATCTGGCAGCAGGTGTATGGCATCAGGCGGGTGGCAGCATCAGAATTGGAGCTGAAGCAGGTAGCCAGAAGAAATAAGTATCTTTTGACAAAATTTCGGTTTGGCAACATGGATGATCTAGTCTGATGCATCAGGCACTGGTGTGTGGAAATCCTGGCCGATCCACACCTGATTCATCTTTACAAAGGTCAGTTTCTCCATATTTTGGGTGGACAGGCGAGTTCTCCTTGGGATAACTATGGCCCCCACCAGGGGCGTCGTTAGGTCAAAACATTCGGGGCTGGAGCCCCGGATGTTTTGTCCAGTGCCCCGAATGCAGGGGCGGCGGGGGCCCCCGGCCCGCGGCACCACCTCCTAACTCATTTATTCACTTCACTTGCCTCTGTGTAATCTCGCACAGGCGCACTGGCAGAGGCATCGTCGAGCGAAGTGCGCATGCGCCGTCTTCCAGCGCACCTCGTTCGACGATGCATCTGCCAGTGTGCCTGTGCCCGATTACACAGAGGCAAGTGAAGTGAATAAATTGGCTAGGAGGCAGAGCTGGGCGGGAAGGGGATCTGTGGATGACATTTAGGGGGATCTGTGGATGACATTTAGGGGGATCTGTGGTGGATGACACTTATGGGGATCTGTGGATGACATTTATGGGGGATCTGTGGATGACACTTATGGGGGATCTGTGGATGACACTTATGGGGGATCTGTGGATGACACTTATGGGGGATCTGTGGATGACACTTATGGGGGATCTGTGGATGACACTGTTATGGATGATCTGTGGAGTTGACCAGACGGCTAGGCCCTTCACTGTAGTTATTAACCCCATTCAGCAGTCCCCCATTCACTGAAGGGGGGACTGCTGAAAGGGGTTGATAACTACTGTGAAGGCCCCCCCAGTGGTGATGAGGGCGTGGCTGAATGGGGTGGGGGCGTGGTTTCACGTGGGCTCGTGCCCCGGATCTCTTCAGACTCTAGTAACGCCCCTGGCCCCCATGGTACTAAACACTCACTCTGATGCCACACTACTGGCCGGGCAGGAAAGCTTGTCCAGGGCAAACTCAGACAGTTGCGGCCACAAATCCAGTTTAGCTGCCCAATAGTCCAGGGGATCTTCGATGTGGGGTGGCAGGGTGCAGTCCAAGTATGCCACAACCTGCTGGTTCAGATTCTGCTCCAGGGTGGGTGAAGAAAACTGCTCATCAGCGACTCTAGACTTAAGTTGCTGCTAATGGAGCTGGTACTGCTCCTGCTCCCCCACCACCCTTAAGCAGCCATGGTGAGCGCAGAGGGCCCCCCCGGTCAGACCTGCTTGAGGATGGGCAATGGTGCACATAGGCAGCAGCCACATGACTACATAGGATGTCTTGATAGTAGTTCAGTTTGTCCTCCCTCTCATTGGGTGTAAAAAAGGCCCCCATTTTGGACCGGTAGCGAGGGTCTAACATGGTGGAGAGCCAGTAGTTATCCCTCTGCCGAATAGTGACAATTCGGCTGTCACTATGCAAGCAACTGAGCATGCATCAGGCCATTTGCGCAAGTGACTCAGAGGGACTTCCTGCCTCCATCTCCACTGCATACTGCCACGGTGTATCTGGGTCTTCTGCCTGTAGCTCCTCCGGCTGCTCCTGCTCCTCCTCTCCTGTCACCTGTGTAGAAAAACCACCCATTTCTCTACACGTTGCTTGTGCTTTAATGTCCTCCTTCTCTTCCTCTAGTTCAGTCCCCAGAGAGCTCATGTGGCCGTTAGATGTAGTCGCAATGTCTCCTGTGCCCTGGCCAGCCAGATTTAACAGCATCTGTGCCAGGACATGAAGCAGTGGAATTATGTTGTAAATCCCGTAGTCCTGGCAACTGACAAATAAAGTGTCCTCCTCAAAGGGCCAGAGCAAACGTCAGGCATCACCCATGAGCTGCCACTGGCTAACATCAAAGTTACACAGGGGAATACCTCTGTCCGCCTGTATCATCAATAAATCATTTATGGCCTTTCTCTGTTCATATAGTCGGTCCAACATATGGAGGGTGTAATTCCAACGTCGCATATAAGCAGATGTAGGGGAACGCCATTCTGCCTTTGCAGCTCATGGAGGGTGTGCTTTGCAGTGTAAGAGTGGCTGAAGTGCATGCACAGTTTCGTGGCCATTTTCAGGATGTCTTGCAGATGGGTGGAAGAGTTCAGGAACCGTTTCACAACCAAATTGAACACATGCGCCATAAAGGGTGCATGGCTCAGACCTCGTTTAACTATTGAAATAACTGTCGCTAAAATATAACTTTTATTCTGATAATTAAAATGTGGGCAATTCAACTAAAGTAAATAAATAAACTATAAGCCGTCCTGGATCACACTAACACTAGGTATGAGCATTGTGTCATATACTCAAACCGGATCCTAGGGAGCAGACTGTGTGTCTGGAGATCAGCGGGGTGTATATATGGCGATAAACACTCAACTAAGCCCGCACACACTGTGCTCCAACACACAACAAATTGACAGGGTTGGACACTATCACTAAACCCTGAGCTGCTGCCCTAGGTACACCTACTCATAAAGGCTGGCTACAATGTAGTATTTCTTCCTACAGGGCCGGCGCCACCAGTAAGGCGAACTAGGCAGTTGCCTAGGGCGCCATTTAGCAGGGGCCGCCTGCCGCCCCGTGCGGTTTAAAAAAAAACTTAAAAAAACTTTGGTTATAACTAGTTAACATAACAGTGGCGGCCGGCCGGCGACGCCCCTCATGCTGCGCCGGGCGGCACATGTCAGAGACAGCACAGACACAGGCAGGCTGCGCAGCACTGAGCTGAGCCGGCGGCCGGAGAATCGGAGTCGCCAAGTCGGAGTCGAGATGAGAGATGGGATGATGGAATGAGATGATGATGCTGCATGTTTATTTTTTGTATTGTCCTGACTGAGCGCCGCTGCCTCAGTGAAGCCGTGGGGCCGGGGCGCACCGGCGCAGCAGACCAGAGAGACAGTCTGTCACTGACAGTGATAGTCTGACACCGCTGTCTGTCTCTCTGGTGGTCTGACGTCCTGAGTGACTATTCTAACTGCTAGCTTATGCTTACCTGGCTTCAGGCTGCTGAGGGTGGAGCGGAGGTGAAGCTCTGCCGACTTTGGAGCTAATGATCTTGATTTGGACCCCCTGACCCCTCCCACCCTTGATCACGTGACGCAGAGAGAGGGGTGGAGCGAAGGAGGAAGAGAAGGCGGCAAGGCCGCACACTGAGCAGCAGCCGAGCAGCCAGCCACGGCCACGGTGGCCACCAGTGGCCCACCACCAGCAATTTGCCTCCCCCGACCCCCAGTTCGGCAGTGCAGTGCCTGTGCCTGTGCCTTCTCCTTCTGGGACAGAACTAGAAGTGGGCTCCTACCTGCCTGGATTGGAGTGCAGACTGCAGGTGCAGCTGCTTTCTTCTTCCCCAGGACCCCAGCCAGGGTGACATTGGTGAATGGTGTACGTACCGTGTTTGTCTCCAGTCCCCAGAGCCAGACCAAGAGCCAGACTGCAGGCGAGACCAGCTCATCTTATTGTCCTGGACTGGTAAGTAGTCAGTAGACAATGCAATATGTTTATTATTTACTGTATTTTTTGCCTTATAAGACGCACTTTTTCCCCCCCAAAAGTGGGGGGAAAATGGCCGTGCGTCTTATAAAGCGGATTGGGGATACTTCACTGGCCGCTATGCTGTACAGCACAGCCAGTGAAGTATCAGTATGGAGGGAGGAGGCGGGGACACTCATGGCGGGGCCCGGTGCAGTGACTCTACTCTAATACACCAGGCCCCGCAGCTGTTAAGTACATTCAATCCGAATGGGTCCGCAATTACTGTGATGTACTTACTGTACTAGTACCTTATGTATAGCATTAAGATGGCGCAGGCCGGCAGCTCCCTCGGTCATGCGCCGCCTACCGCAGCTCCCTTCTCATGCGCCGCCTTACAGTACAGTAATTGCGGACCCATTCGGATTGAATGTACTTAACAGCTGCGGTGGGGCCCGGTGTATTAGAGTAGAATCACTGCACCGGGCCCCACCAAGAGTGTCTCCGCCCCCTCCCTCCACACTGATGCATCTGATGGAGGATCTGTAGATGACACTTAAGGGGATCTGTGGATGACATAAGTTTCATCCACAGATCCCCCCCATAACAGTGCGTCTGTCACGACCGCTATCCCAGCAGCAGTCGTGTCGCACCAGACGGAGGGGAAGGGGGACCCTTATCTACGGATGGGAAATAGAATGGCCACCCCTGACTAACCCTAAGCTGGCACCTGTCTGCCCTGATACCCTAGATGGGGTGTGAACCCGTGCGGCGAGCAGGATGCCTAAACCCTCAGTCACCCTATGAAGACTAGACTGGGGAACGGCAGATGGGAGCACTAGTCACCATCACTCATGTCTAGGAGAACAACAGGGGAAGACAGCAACAAACAATCTATAGCAGAGATAGACTTATCCAGTCACAAGCAGAGAAGGCGATCCCAAACACGACAGTCCACGCCGGACAAGAGCTCCACAGCAACACCATCAAACGATCTCCTTCAAAGGTCAGAATAGAACTGGAAGTAAGGACTATATCTGGCAATGACTGCAAGTGAAACTGAAACTAATATAGTAGCTGGGAGTGGCAGACAGGACTCACCTGAGAAGGATGCCTACAAACTCCCAGTCAGGACAAAAAGGTTCACAAGGCAAAACTCAGATGACATACCCTGAACCACGGAGCAAACTCACAAGCTATCGCGAGTAGCAAGTCGCTGCGACCTTCTCCTCCCAGACCTGTCTGGATCAGTCACAGTCGTGACAGCGTCATCCACAGATCCCCCCCATAACAGTGCGTCATCCACAGATCCCCCATAACAGTGCATCATCCACAGATCCCCCCCATAACAGTGCATCATCCACAGATCCCCCCCATAACAGTGCGTCATCCACAGATCCCTCCATAACCGTGCGTCATCCACAGATCCCCCCATAACAGTGCGTCATCCACAGATACCCCCATAACAGTGCGTCATCCACAGATCCCCCCCATAAGAGTGCATCATCCACAGATCCCCCCCATAACAGTGCGTCATCCACAGATCCCCCATAACAGTGCGTCATCCACAGATCCCCCCATAACAGTGCATCATCCACAGATCCCCCCATAACAGTGCGTCATCCACAGATCCCCCCCATAACAGTGCATCATGCACAGATCCCCCCCATAACAGTGCGTCATCCACAGATCCCCCCCATAACAGTGCGTCATCCACAGATCCCTCCATAACAGTGCGTCATCCACAGATCCCCCCCATAACAGTGCGTCATCCACAGATCCCCCCATAACAGTGCGTCATCCACAGATCCCCCCATAACAGTGCGTCATCCACAGATCCCCCCCATAACAGTGCGTCATCCACAGATCCCTCCATAACAGTGCGTCATCCACAGATCCCCCCCATAACAGTGCGTCATCCACAGATCCCCCCATAACAGTGCGTCATCCACAGATCCCCCCATAACAGTGCGTCATCCACAGATCCCCATAACAGTGCATCATCCACAGATCCCCCCATAACAGTGCGTCAGCCACAGATCCCCCCATAACAGTGCGTCATCCACAGATCCCCCCATAACAGTGCGTCATCCACAGATCCCCCCATAACAGTGCGTCATCCACAGATGATATGGGCCGATCATCTGATAAGGGGGGGGGGGCGGCAATTTTTATCCTTGCACCGACCCTGGCTTCCTATCATTAGCACATTAGCCTCTGCATCACTCTAGGTATCTAAGTCTATTCTGCTCGACGCATTGTGCAACTTAGTCATCAGGAGCACAGAGCATAGCATGTAGACACGTAGCCTACGGCACTAGGACGGCCGTAGTGCGGCCGCTCAGTGCAGCGCCTAAAGAAGCTAAAGCCACGCCCCCTGGGACGAACAGAGCAGCGCAGGAGTGAATGAATCAGGGACACTGCCGAGGACCGGCGCGCCCCTACACCGCTTCATAGCAATGCTGAAAGGAGCGAAAGAGGTAAGAACATTATATGAAGTGAACAAAGGCGATTACCCTAGCTCCAGGACGTAATCTCGCCCAAACATATGAAGGATAGATACCAACACAGACAGACCTTACTAAATGGAATATGTAAATGCCAGTGAAGTATACAAATGTCACACATGAGCACACCATATAGTCACAAAACGTGACATGTAAATGGGAATGACAAACAGATGATGTCTGTAAATGAGTACTATCTACAGGGATGAACAGATTAGCGCCACAAAATGACAACAGGGTAAAGGTGAGCATATATTGAAATACATGTGCGGGCAGAAATCATGCCATGTCTGTAAATCAATAAATCAAAACACTCACCCCATGTGACCACATTATCGTTACAAAAGTGGCAACAAAGAAGGGGATAATAGCACATCGGTAATACCAGTTGATATCAGAGGCAGCATGTTATAGAAGAGCAACTTATAAGGAAGAAAAGGGCATATCCAGACCACAGATGGGTACTACATGACTCGTAGCGTACATCACTGAATGAAACTAGTGTATGAAATAAATTCATTCCGTCCAAAAGGTTTGGTGGTCTGCAAAGTGAAGGTCACATCACCCCCTCGCGCAGAAGTTCTGACATGCTCTATTCCCTGGAATTTAATACAGTCGGTCATGTCAGGATGGTAATTCAACATATGCTGGGCAATTGGAGTATCGGCTTGGTTGACAATGTCCTGCAGATGTTCACCGATACGACGCCTAAACTCACGTTTCGTTTTGCCCACATATTGCAGGTTACATATGCAGGTTGCCACGTACACAGCACCAACAGTTCTGCAATTTATAAATAACTGAATCATGTATCTCCTTTTGGTGGTAGTGCTCTCAACTATCTTTCCCTTCTTGATGACCTTGCATGCCACACACCACTGCAATTATATGTACCCGGTGGTCTCTTAGGTAACCAAGTATCTAGTGCCGGAGTAGCAAAGGCACTATGCACTAATTTGTCCCTGAGGTTCCCACCTCGTCGAAACGTGATCAGTGGATAGTCCCTCACGAGGTGTCCCACTACAGGGTCTGACTTCAGGAGGCCCCAGCTGTCCCTGAGAACCTCTCCTACCTCATTGTGCGCTACATCAAATGTCCCAATAATTCTCATTTTAGGGTCATCAGTGATATTGACTTTTGCATGTAGGAGGCTTTCTCTATCACAAGCAGTCGCATGATGATATGCCTTTCTGAGTGGTTCTGCTGGGTAGCCTCTCTGACTGAACCTGACCATGTCTCAGACCTCCTAGATGCAGTACCGTCACCATGTTCTTCCCAATGTAGGTGACCATGGTTCCGATTTTCAGTTGTCGAGGAGAAAGCCAGGATTTGATTTCTTGATGAAGGACGTGGAGCTGCAGTTTCTCCTCTGTGTGACTCCGTTCGCCCAAGCAAACTAGGTGCAGAACAGCGTAACACCTCCGTGCCCTGCACATGTCGTATGCTGGAGGAGCACTGTGAATTGTCCCTTCAGTGGAGGCTGAGGACACGGTGGAGGATGAGGAGGCAGAGGTGGACATTGTCGCAGGACCAACAGTGTGAGAACGTGAAGGCGGCAGTGGCGTCACCTGACCAAGTTGCTGGTGTGGCTGGGCAGGAACCACATTTACCCATTGGTCCGTAAAGGACATGTATTGTTTCTGACCGTAGTTACAGCTCCACACGTTGGCGCTGCCATGCACTTTGGCAGACACTGACAGGCTCAAGGACAGGCCCACTTTCTGTTCAACATAGGTGTGCAGGGCTGGTACTGCTTTTTTCGCAAAGAAATGACAGCTTTGGACTCTCCACCTCGGCTCCGCCCAACCCATCAGTTCTCTGAAAGGTGCAGAGTCCATCACTTGGTAAGGGAGGGACTTCAGCACCAGCAACTTGGCAAGGAGCACGTTCAGCTTCTGCGCCATTGAATGAGTGCACGCATACTGCTGTCTCTTTGCAATCACTTCGGTGATCAATTGCTGACGAAAAGACTGATGAGCAGTAGGACAACGAAGAGCAGGAGCATCAGGACCAGTAGATGATGGGAAGGACAGACAGCTCCTTTCGGCTGAGGTGGTGAAGCCTTGACTGCATAAAATTGGGTGCATGCCACGGTTATCCCAGGCCACTTTATGATGACTCTGCATGTGTTGACACAGTGCTGTGGTGCCAACATTAGCACCATGGCCACGCTTCACCTTCTGCCCACAGATTCAGCAAATGGCAATGCTTACCCCCTCTGGCGGCTTGACAAAAAACTGCTACACTGCTGAGTATGGCATTTTCCCCCCAACACTCCGCGTTGACTGCCTGCTACCGCTGCCTCCATAAACCCCTGCAACACTACTTTCTGAGCAGGTAGGCTCCTGCGAAGCGGACTGTCTACACTGGGCACGTTTGGCTCCCGACCTCCCACTGCTGCCACCCTGCTGACTCACGGCCACACTACCACCTTGCTGGCTCAGCTGCTGCCTCATGCGCAAGCTGCCACCCTCTTCTCCTGATGATGATGAAGCCCCTTCTTCATCCGGCTCCCAAGTGCGATCGGCTACATTATCATTATCCGCTACTGTCTGCACGTCACTGATGTCCCCCTCAACGGCCTCAGAGCCAGGAGCCTGACCGCTCGCAACACCAGCTCCCATGCTACTATCATCATCACTACTTGCCCGCCTACCGGAGGAAGCGGCGGATGTCTCCTCCAGATCTTGGCTAGGCAGTAGCTGCTGACTGTCCTCTAGTAGCTTGTCCTCACTGAAAAGTGGAGCTGAGCCTACGGCATATAATACTTCTCGAGTTTAGGGAACATAAAATGACAGAGGCAGGTTGAGGACAGTTAGGGGCACAGGGCTTGCTCCTGGGCCATGCCAACTAAGCGTCATGTCAGAGGAACCCACCAACTCTTGGCTGGGGGTGTCTGATGTCACATGTGTGGTCGAAGTCAACCATTCAAGCACCGCTGGGTTGCTGGTCAATCTGTTAAATTTGGAGTACCGCACACCATTATTGCTGGTGCCAGCAAGGACTTGCTAGTCATAATCAAGTTGTAGAAAATTGCAGCACACAGTATTTTTCTTTGCCGTTAGGTTATGTTTTAATCGTATATAATCAAATGATAATCATGATCCATTGCAATTACAGGGTATATAAGACAGTCATGTACAAATGTGGCGAACGGACGTTTCGGCCTGGAAGGGCCTTCTTCAGCAGTCTATAATCTGTAGCTGGCTTCCTGTAGTAGGTTGCGCTGGATACTGGTCAAGACACAACCACTAGATGACACTGGGAGCTCAGGCCTCTCGCTTCGACTCCTGCTGCCACCCCCCTTCTTCTGTTGCTACTTCTGCCTGCGCCAGAAACATTTTGGCCACTGCCCGTTCCCTTTGCAGGGCCTGTAACTTGTCTGTCTGACATACTGTAAAATAAAATAATTAAATTAAAAGTGAATTAATACACCCCAAAAATGTCTATAAAACAATGTACGTTCACCGCTGAACGGCTAATAACATGCCCTTTTTTTCTTATTAATACACCACAAAAATGTCTATAAAACAATGAGCGTGTTATTAGCCGTTCAGTGTTGAACGTACATTTTTTATTATTAATACACCACAAAAATGTCTATGAGAAAATGTGCGTTCACCACTGAACAGCTAATAATATGCCCTTTTTTTTTCTTATTACTACACCACAAAAATGTGTATGAAAAAATGTGCGTTCACCGCTGAACTGCTAATGACACGCCCTTTTTTTATTAATACACCATAAAAATGTCTATGAAACAATGTACATTCACCATAAAAAAAAACAATAACAAGCCCTTTTTTTCTTATTATTGCACCACAAAAATCTCTATGAAACAATTTACGGTCACCGCTGAACGGCTAATTAGACGTACTTTTTTCTTCTTATTAATACACCACAAAAATGTCTATGAAACAATGTACGTTAACCGCAAAACTGCTAATAACAAGCCCTTTTTTTCCTTTATACACCACAAAAATGTCTATAAAACTATGTAGGTTCAATGCTGAACAGCTAATTAGATATACTTTTTTTTTATTAATACACCATAAAAATGTCTATAAAACAATGTACATTCACTGCTGAATGGCTAATCAGACATACTTTTTTTCTTAATACCCCTCAAAAATGTGTATAAAACAATGTACGTTTACCTCTGAACAGCTAATAACACGTACTTTTTTTCTTTAAACGCCACAAAAATGTCTATAAAGAAATGCACATTCACCGCAAAACAGCTAATAAGACGTACGTATAGTTCATATTAATACACCCCTAAATGGCTGTATCACAGCAGTTGCACCCCAATAACAAGCAAGGTTTGCTGGAATTACTGAGCTATTATACAGTATAATGCCAACCTAAAAGCAGCAGTATAACTTCAATTTGGATCCCCAATTAGTGCAGCAAGGTGTAATAGAATCCCTCCTATTACCCAGGCTTTACACTCCCCTACTGGACCCTGTTCTCCCTATCCTTTCCCTACACCTTGAATGATCTTTCCCTGAACTTGTAAAACTTATTTAAGCACAATAAAGTCTTTCCTAGCACTGTCCCTAGCACCTTTTATGTGTCTCCCTGCACTAAGTACACTGGAAAATGGCAGCATCCAAGATGGCTGAGGCTATTTATAGGGCTGTGACATGTCCTATTATGTGCAGTAGCCATTTTAGGAAAGAATGCGATTCGTTACCATGAAGCGTGAGGAAATTCGACTTCGGTGCCAATCGAATTTATCCTGAAATTCGGATAGAATTCCACTTCGTCAACTTCGATTCGCTCATCTCTAATGCTTATAGCTTGACAATCATTGACCTCATAGCAAAATTTAAACTAGGCCCCCCTATGTTCGCTTTATTCATAGGTCACAGAGGGAGGTGTTTTTGGGCCCCCTCAAGAACCCGCGTCCAACTATGATTGCATTCTCTACATCCATGAAAGAGGATGTCCCATCTAGACAACTTATCCCCTATCCACATTATGCAAATCATATCCAGGGCAGGGATAAAAGAGTTGCTCACCAGCAGCATATAGTGGATTCAAAACATCGGGGAGGTGTGCTCCACCTGTGTTCATGTTCATCCATGGTGCCAAACAGGAAGTGACATAATTTGCATAAAAACACTGATTAGTCAGAGTACTCCTTAAAGAGGCCCTGTCAGCATGATCAACCCTATTAAACCAGGCATACGGTTGATTAAAATAATAACTTTTTTTGTCTGTATGCTAAATAGCTGCAGAGATACAGTATCTCTGCAGCTATTTAGTATATAGACAAAAAAAGGTATTATTTTAATTAACAGTATGCCTGGTTTAATAGGGTTGATCATGCTGACAAGGCCTCTTTAAGGACTACGCTGTAATTTCTTTCTCACTTTTTGAGTTTAACTTGTTAGGGCTCCTTTTAAGACTTCTAGAGCTGTTAGGTGACATTTTTATACAAGCAATTGGGAAGATTGGAGTTGAAAATAGTCAGTCATTGAAAGCTCAGTCGCCTTGAAGAAGACATTTTACAGTTTTCTGTACTCTTAAACACAATCACACAATCACGACTCCTGTAAACCGTAAGGAGGCATTAACAGCAACAGCATTAGACCTCATCATCCTGGCAATGCTGCGCCGTAATTTGATCTGTAAAAAGAGCATGTCCAGTAACGGTAAATTTCTTAAGTACATCCTGTAATCTACTGTGCCTTGGTGAGAATATGTAATATCTGTATGACAAGCCGCAGGGTTCCCCTATAACACCAGACGGCACCACTAGTAAAGCGGGAAAATTACAATTCATTATATTACTCACTGTACTTTATGTTCCCCCCCTCCTACGCCATCTATGAGCCCTTCACTTAGCAACCATTACTCAGCGCACATAACTTTCCTTTGTATGTGTTTGTATTATGTATCAGACGCTGGAAATATGGTTGCAAGTCAATCGATACAAGATTACCTGATTTCAGGTCTGGAGTGAAGTAAATAAAGAATTATGTCCCTCTGCTTTTTAATTTTCAAATAAAAAATCTTTAAAAAAATCAATGTCTTAATATAGTATATATACTGTTATACTGTATATTTATATATATACACCGTATTTTCCACTTTAGAAGACGCACCTAGGTTTTAGAGGACGAAAATAAGAAAAAACTATTTTGGCCCAAAAGGTGTGCTAAAATATTGAATAAGATAAAATAATAATATTTTACTACAGAATCTACTACTGACAAATTGTTATGGAGGGAATCTGCCAATGACGTACTGTTATGGGGACTCCGTGGATGACGCACTGTTATGTTATGTTATGTGACTATCTCTCCCCTCATCCTTAAGAATGCATCCTGGTCCTGAAGTACATGGATGCATTTTTAAGGATGAGGAGGGTTATTGTTAAATTTAATATAAACAAATACCAATATACACTAATTATGATTCAGTCCCTCAACAGTGTTTATATTAAATATGACTATAACCCCCCATATCCTTAAGAATACATCTATGTACTGCAGTACATGGGTACAATCCTATGGCTGAGTGGGGTTATAGTTACATTTAATACATATTTAATGTCTAGATCTACCCCTGAGCACCGCTTTATACCCTGTTGTTACTGACCCAGGAATATGAGGTGGAAATGGTCCAGAGGATAGCACAGCAGCCAGTAACATTCCCTCTCTTCTTCCTTCCTAAAATCAGTGGCGCGTGGAGACTGGCAGGACTAAGGTTTATCCGGTAGAGCAGCAGTTCCCACTGACAATCACCACCAATTGGCAGAGGGGAAGAAGAATGGCTCTTCTACTCTAGAATGGACTTTTACTGCGTATCAAGAACATGCAGGCTGGCAGCATTCAGATTCACTGAATGCTTCACTGCCGCCACTGCCCGTTCTGCCCGGCACTACTGCTTGCGTGCCGCCTGACTCGCAATACAGTTTGCTGCCGCCCGCCCCATGCATCATCTGCACATCATCCATTTTGGGGGGGGGGGGGAGTGCATCTTATAATATGAAAAATACGGTGTGTATATATATATATATATATATATATATATATATATACACTGTATTTTTTGCCCTATAAGACGCACCGGCCCATAAGACGCACCTAGGTTTTTGGGGAGGAAAATAAGAAAAAAAATATTTTTAACCAAAAGGTGTGCTGTGTGTTTGGTGGGTTTGGAACTAATGGTGGTCTGTGGATGGCACTATTACTGGGGATCTGTGGATGACGGACACCGTTATGGGGGGATCTGTGGATGACGGACACTGTTATGGGGGGATCTGTGGATGACGGACACTGTTCTGGTGTTGTGTAGATTGTATTATTTTCCCTTATAACGTGGTTATAAGGGAAAATATTAGCATTCTTAATACAGAATGCTTAGTAAAATAGGGATGGAGGGGTTAAAAATAATTTAAAATAATTTAACTCACCTTATCCACTTGTTCGCAAAGCCCGGCTTCTCTTCTGTCTTCATCTTTGCTGTGCACAGGAAAAGGACCTGTGGTAACGTCACTACGCTCATCACATGGTCCGTCACATGATCCATCACCATGGTGATGGATCATGTGATGGACCATGTGATGAGTGCAGTGACGTCATCAAAGGTCCTATTCCTACTGCACAGCAAAGATAAAGACAGAAGAGAAGCCGGGCTGCGTGAACAAGTGGATAAGGTGAGTTAAATTATTTTAATTTTTTTTTACCCCTCCAGCCCTATTGTACTATGCATTCTGTATTAAGAATGCTATTATTTTCCCTTATAACCATGTTATAAGGGAAAATAATACAATCTACACAACACCTAACCCAAACCCGAACTTCTGTGAAGAAGTCCAGGTTCAGGTCTGGGTACCAAACATGCCGATTTTTCTCAGGCACGTGCAAAACGCATTACAATGTTTTGCACTGGCGCGGAGAAATCGCGCATTTTCCCGCGACGCACCGCATCTTATCCGGCCCAAAAACATGACGCCCGTGTGATAGAGGCCTAAATGTATATATAAAAATACGACTGATATCTGTGTCATAAAGTGCTAATATAGTGCAAAAAGTTAAAAGCATTCATTATGCAAATCATATCCAGGGTGGGGAGAAGAGAGTCGCTCACCATTCAGCAACATATAGGGGATTCAAAACTTCATCAGTGAGGCGTGCTCCAGTTGTGTTTATGTTCATCCCCGGCACCGAACAGGAAGTGACATCAGTACAGAAATCAGAGTGAGGGCAAGAAAGCCAGAGTGGAGCGCAACCTGCACAACTGATCCTACTGTGGTCACATGAGCTCAATAGAATGGTCACATGAGCGACGCCATATTTAAAAATATCTACTAGTTATTTAGCACATGCAGAGACCTAATGGAAACATTATAACCGCATCTCAAAAACTGGCAACACAGCTTAACAATAATAAAAGGCTAACCTAATGTCATATCATCAAAAAAAGATATAAGAGGTACGGGTTCATATTAACAGCAGCGCACCCACCTAAGGGATCCAGCAGATCGGCACTTCATAACATAAAATTGCCCAATCCAGTTCTATCTCCGTGACACCCCCCAGGGCTACCGAAAGAGCGCACAGAGGAGGACACTGGCACCTTTTCAAGTGGGAACAGTGCACAAATTCATACAGAGGCAGAACTACCCCTAAACGCTTTAAAATAAAAATTTAAATTCAAATAAACTCATCTGTAAATATGTATATCACAATCCTATCGATACTGGGAGCAGGATCTCTAAGATGGGGGGTTTAAATCGTTTGAGCAATTCAGGAATGAGTTTGCCCTTCCCCATACGGCCTTTTATAAATTTTTGTAGTTACGACACACATTCCAGGCTCAGGCAAAGTCTGTGTCGCTTACATGCACAATAGTTCCACTCTTACAACAGATTCTCACAAGTGACTCCTCGCGTGGACTAATATCATCCATATATAGGAACTTGTTTGTGAAATCTGTGCAGCATGATCCCTTGGTGGTCAAACAAAAATGGGAGGGGGAGGTTGGTTCTATCTCAGAGCAACAATGGAAATCAGTATTGGCACTGACACCTCACCGGGTATATTGGACTCCATCCTTTCTGTTCAAGATCGGGGTTAGGAACGATGCCTCCTGCCCTAGATGTGGGGAGAGTCCTGCATCCCTGATACACATGTTCTAGGAATGTTCTGAGCTTTGGAATTTTTGTACAGGCGTGCTAACTTGTATTAAAGAAGCATATCAAATTGCAGTCTCGCCTGGTCCGAGGGCATGTGTGTTGGGAATATTGGACATTAAAAACCGAAATTCACCCCTGGGAGTGCAGCGTCTGCTCTTCCAGGCCAGGAAATTAATTGCTAAATACTGGCTTAGACCCCAGCCCCCATCTAGGGCTGAATTTTTGAACAGAATGGTTGAGATCCTTAGCCTGGAAAAAATTGTATATATTAAAAGGCAATGCTTGGCTAAGTTTACCAAAATCTGGGACAAATGGCTAGCGTATAGGACCACTGCGACATAGCTCGGTTTATGGTTCTCTTGGCTGTGTTGGGAGGAGTGGTCTCAGGGATGCATGTGGTTTTGGAACAGGCATACAAGAGACCGGAAATGGGAAGGGAAATTATGGTAGGTGAGCTAGAGTGGAGGAGGGTACAGAATAGGGTGTCTCGGAAAGGATAGGGGTTGAGCTCAAATTTAGAGTGTTGGCAATATTTTCCTCGGTGCTCTGATATATTATACTTATATTAGTGGTGCTGTGCCCGTCTCATCGCTGGAGTAGGTGGGGGGTGGGAGGGATAGGGGTGGTTCATTCTATATTAATATGTAATAAAGTAGAAAGGGTATTTCTCTGTATCGTATGATTGTATTATTGAAAATCCCATCCTTTATTCGGATGTGTAAATTTAACACCGTTGCACATGTACTGTAGGAGCAATTGACACATTCCAAACAAGAAAGGTTTGTTTAGTCTTAGATACATTCACGTCAGTTTTTATTAGATGGTCACGTAAATTACAATTATGTCTATAAGACATCAATGGATTTAGTAAAAAAGCATCAATATGACCCGGGACAGCCCTGATAGCATGTCTATGTTTATTAAGGATCCTTGAGACCTCGTTACTTAGGTCTGAAAAAGTTGAGATACATGGGATCCTTTCCTCTAATTTACGCTTCCTCTAATTTACTCTAGATGTTGATAGAGCTTTGTTTTCGTGTCAGTCATTAATAGATAAAGGATAACCTCTAGCCAACAAATTAGAACACATTTCTATAAGAGCCATCTCGCAACTTTGTTCCTCTTCCACAATCTTCCTAACTCTTAGCATCTGGCTGTATGGTAGGGATCTCAGCATATTCTTTGCATGTGAACTGTTGAACCGCAGTAAAGTGTTGTCAGTTTCTTTATGGAATATGCCTGTGTATAAAACACCCTCATTGATGGTAATTTGAGTATCCAAAAATTGTAACTTCATTTTCTCACATGCGAGTCAGTTTTTTATATCTTGTAGTGCCCCTGGAATCTCTAATATGTGGGGGAAACCACAGGTAACATAAAGACCCGGTTGAATAATCATCTCTTCTTTATCAGTCAGAAACGTGTTGACTTGCCTGTGTCTAAACAACTTAATGAACAGAAACATAAAGAAAAAGATCTGAGATTTATGATAGTGGACCATATCCCTCCTCAGAAAAGGGGTGGCGATAGGATGCCCCTTTTAAAATAAAACGAAAACTAAAATGGATCTACAAGTTAAATACATTGAGACTGAATGGGCTTTTCTTTGAGTTTAAAGTTACACAGGGAATGGTTAAATAGTTGGCTGTGCCTCCGGAGATCCTGTTCCCAGTATCAATAGCATTGTGATATACATATTTACAGATGAGTTTATTTTTTTTATATATATACTCATTTTTGTTTCTTGCTCCTTTTTTTCCAGGAACATGGGAAGGAAAGTCGCTACAGCGGCAAAAATGGAAGCACATCCAGGGATATATTTTATACATTTTTTTTAAAGCGTTTAGGGGTGGTTCTGCCTCTGTAGGAATTTGTGTGCTGTTCCCATTGGAAAATATGCCAGTGTCCGCCTCTGTGTTCTTTGGGTAGCCCCGGGAGGGTGTCACGAAGAAAGACTGGATTGGGCAGCTGGAGCATGTTTTATGTTCTGATGTGCCGATCCGCTGGATCCCTTAGGGTACTTTCACACTAGCGTTAGAAGAATCCGGCAGGCAGTTCCGTTGCTGGAACTGACTGCCGGATTCGGAAATCCATATGCAAACAGGTATCATTTGTTTCCGGATGCGGATCCGTCTGACAAATGCATTGATATACTGGATCCGTCTCTGCGGTGTGATCTGGCAAAACAGATCCGGTATTAAATTTTTTCACGTTTTTAAAGGTCTGTGCATGCGCAGACCGGAAAACCGGATCCGTCAATGCGGTAATTTCCTGAACACTTGATACCGGATCCGGCATTAATACATTTCAATGGAAATTAATGCCAGATCCGGCAATCCGGCAAGTGTTCTGGAATTTTGGCCGGAGAAAATAGCATGCTGCGGTAATTTCTCCGACCAAATACCGTAAAAGGGACGGAACGGAAGACATCCTGATGCATACTGAAGGGATTGCTTTCCATTCAGAATGCATTAGGACAAAACTGATGTGTTTTTTTTCTGGTATTGAGCCCCTATGACGGAACTCAAAACCGGAAAACTTTAACACTAGTGTGAAAGTAGCCTTAGGTGGGTGCGTTGCCATTAATATGAACCCATAACCCTTTCGATGCTTATATCTTTTTTTGATGATATGACATTAGGTTAGCCTTTTATTATTGTTAAGCTATGTTGCCAGTTTTTAAGATGCGGTTATAATGCTTCTATTAGGTCTCTGCATGTGCTAAATAACTAATAGATATTATTAAATATGGTGTCGCTCATGTGACCACAGTAGGATCAGTTGTTCAGGTTGCGCTCCACTCTGGCGTTCTTGCCCTCACTCTGATTTCTGTACTGACGTCACTTCCTGTTCGGTTGCGGGGATGAACATGAACACAACTGGAGCGCACCTCACTGATGAAGTTTTGAATCCCCTATATGCTGCTGAATGGTGAGCGACTCTCTTCTCCCCGCCCTGGATATGATTTGCATAATGAATGCTTTTATCTTTTTGCACTATATTAGCACTTTATAACATGGATATCAGTCGGATTTTTAAATACACATTCATTGAATCATGTTTTTTCACTATGTGTCTTTCCAATCATGTATGGGGGTTTTCTTGGAATGAATTTTAAAATTTTGGATTAAACAAGTGCAATTTGCATACATGATGTCACTACCTGTTTGGGCCTATTTAAAGTTGCCATGTTTGTATGTCACAATATGCTTGAAAAAATCTCCAGGTGGGAGATGAAATGTCGCCTTTTTATGAACACTTGAGAATAAAGCCACAATTTATTCAGTCATCCCATTGGACGGTTGTGAATTGATCTCTTCTTCATTTTATCCTTTTGACTTGTGGATTGCGGTCTGGATTGCAAGCATATATATTTTTGTTTATATGAAATAATGTAATTGTTTCCTAGGTATACAAAATAAAAACAAAATACCAAATTAAAAATAATATAAAACTAAAGTGTCATGTATCAATGAATAAAAAGACTCAAAAGTTATTTGAAGGCTATGTACACCTTTGGAAAGACTTTTTTATGAATGCATATTACTACTTTTTGTCTAAAAATAATTTTTTCAATTGGCCTTTATTAAAAATATTGAGCTCTTCTGTCACAAAGGGTTACCTGTTTTTCTAGTTGTGTGACTGATGCTTTCACTTTGTGCTTTGGTCATCTAATAAACCTTATCTGTAAACTACTGAGAGGTCATACACACTTATTTAAGGCACGTTCTTATCAGTAAGATAAGAACTGAGCTAATGAGTGTTTAGGAGGTCAGAGAGCAGAGATAAGGAGTCTGTCAGCTCATGGTCTGATGGAAAAGACAGAAAAGCCAAAGGGAACTACTAGAGATTGTCAGCTCTGTTAAAAACATATTTTAATAAAGTAAATAATTTTTAGCTCAAACTGAGTACAATGCAATAATAATAAACACAAATGCCCCAAAGGTCTTTAAATAACCGAAAGGAATAAAGGGTGGCTTTTGCCGGTGCTTGTACTAAAAAATCCTAAGGCAGAGAATCCTAAGGCATGATATAGTGACAACTTGACAACTGAACAATTATTCCTCCCCGTTACATTGTTACTTTTTTGGATGTTTTAGTTTTTTAGATTTTACATTTATTTGCCTTTTCTTTATGGTTTTTGTTTTAGCAGAGATGGGGCTGGAATGGAGGGGGGACAATTATATAGCTGTTTATTCGGTAAAACAATTTTAATACCATTTAATGACAAGAAAATATGAAGCTTCGATGTGTTTTTATTTCCTGAGGTTTTGTGTTTCTTGCTTTTCTCTCAGTAGAAAAGCCTTCAGCATGAGAGTAATTTCATCAGAAGGTTTGACCCAGGGCTGGATGAATACATTTTAGAGATCCACTTCTTTAGAAAACTGATTTATTTAAACGTATAAATTTAAAAAAAAACAGCACCCATTATCTGTGTGCTTTACTTATCTTTGAAACAAACTGCCTCCAAAATCACATAAAATAAGAGCAGCTGAATCAGATAATTGCGGCACAGGCTATTATATCAGAATGCAGTTACATAACAGTACCACTCAGTCCAGTAAAATATAAAAATGTTCATCATACCATAAATCGGTAGATTTTAAATGAAATGTAAAAAATAAACAATTTTAATAACCAAATCCATTGCAAAAAAGACAGCAGAAGAGACAGAGAATGACCCTTGGTAATCAAAATCAATCTAACGCACCATGGTTCCCACAACTAATACAAGGGAAAATCTTAATTCACCTTATGGTAGCCATACCTGTCTGCAATACACTGGCACAGGCCATGTGGACTCTGTGCTGCTGTGCAGACACACTTACTTGAATGGGTCCGCTATCTGCAAGACACTGCAAAAGATAGGACCTATCCTATCTTTTGCAGTGCAGAGGCACGAACCCGAAAGCCCATGGAAGATCTTCTGAGTGTTTCTGTGGGCTTCTGATCCGTGCCTCCGCACTGCAAAAGATAGGACACGTCCTATCTTTTGCTATATCTTGTGGCTCTCTGACCCACTCAAGTCAATGGGTCCACATACACAGCACAGAGTTCACATAGCCAATGCCCGTGTCCGCAACACGTACATGATGGCCATACATTCGAGTGAATGAGCACTTACTGTTGGGTTTAGGTTTGGCGCTACACAGAGGTTCAGTCAGCGTTCACATTCTCCACCACCACAAGGAGATATGGTCTTGAAAGTTAGAATTGCCATGTTGCAGTGGGGATGACAAGTTGTTGGATCCACTAGGTTCCTGAGGATCGGCACTGGATGGCACCAAGGCTAATGAGCGCCCTGGTTTCTGCACAATACTCTTCAACAAGGTTATGCAAGTCTGTAAAGTCTCTAAACTTTCTTACAAATGCTCCTTACTGGCCCTTTAAAAGTAGTGCTGAGTGCTGAGACCCACTGCTATCTCCAGAACAGGATCCTCAAAGTGAATGCATAGTCACCCTCCATTCATTTCTATAGGAGTCCTGAGAATAGCCCAGCACTGGCTTGGCTATATTCAGCAGTCACATAGAGGTGAATGGAGCGATGGCCGCACTTGTGTGTTGCGCTCTCCATTAATTTCTACGAGTCTTCAGAAAATAGCCGCGTACGCAAGCCAAGCACTCTCTTTTTCCCTTTCGGGGCCCGTTCTGGAAATAGGTACAGGTCCCTTTGGTGGGATTTGCACCTATCTGACATTGGTGGTATACTGTATCCTAGCACCGTGCTACCAATGTCTGAGATAATAAACCCCTTTAGGTCTAATGGTTATTATGATTTTGTTCAAAAGCAGTATCAGAGTTGTAGTGTGGCCCTCTGCAGCCCCAGCATGCTTCTCCTTTGCATTTCTGACACTCTCTGTGTTGCAGGCAGTGAACCCAGGTTAGTAAGAGAGACATTGAGATATAATCAGATTTTCAGGAGCACAGACATTGTTTAACAGCCCCAGGCACGGTTTAATGTTGTTTTCTCTACGAGCTGCTGTTCAAGCTGTGCAGATATGAAAATTCATGAGCGGAGAATGTCATTTTCAGCTTCTTTTTAATACCAAAGTGCATTCTAAGGTAACATCTACAGCAGCCGAACACCCCAATAATACCTGACAGATAATACAATCTGAAAAACATCTAATCACTACATAAAATTATCTGTTACTACACAGCATGAATAGAGAAAGATGCTGCCTAAACCTGACTTGTTATCTGTCATACAACAATGCATCTAATATAATACTGCACCCATGTACATTATAATTCCTATGTTACTTCCATCCATGTCCAAAAATATAACTATTATGTTCAAGAATATAACATAATATTATAATACTGACTGCTATGTACAAGACCATAACCACTATCATATTTTCCTTATGTGCCAAAATATAACTGCTTTAAAGGAAGTTTGTCACGTCATTTTCACCAATATAACTAACAACACTACCCCACAGAAGATTGCGAACACCTTCCAAACATACCTGTGTGTACTTTGGGGCACATTTATTAAGACCAGAGTTTTAGACGCCAGTCTTAATAAAACCCCGTAGCTGGCGGTGGATCCGCCGAAGTTATGAAGAGGCGCAGGCCTCTCCATAACTTCGCCGCATCCAGTGTCAGTTCTAAATGTAAGACAGCTCCCTTTAAATATGCCTAATTTAGGCATATTTTCAGTATAATGAATGACTCCCCTTTGTCTTTATTCCATGTCCAGGAAACGCACTTTTATTCTGCTGAAAAATGACTCCCAAGTGCCCAGCTGGGAGGGTTTTGCTATTCAAATTGTCCAAGCTGTGGCAGGCGCAGCACTATGAAGTGCCTTTTGCGCTGTGGCATTAAAATAATTTTGATATCTCTGACTTTTAGTCTAACCAGACTGTCTATTACTCTGCAATTCCTCTAGCGCCGTTCTATGAAACAGTAGATTTAACGAGCCCACCAAATGCTTGAAATAACTTCTTTATTAACTTCAACTTTTCTTCATATAAAACACTGCTGCCTCCGCAGCAGATAGTCCATGTACATAACACGTGTTGAAAAGATATCACAAAATGGCGGTATGCATAAGATGGTGGTTCAACTGTTCAATCTTGTCATTCAAGATAAAATGGTGGATATATTTCTCTCTTCAGTATCTGTACTGTCACTTTAAGTTATTTAAGCACTTTATGATCTCTCTGAGAGGTATATCTGAGATCTAACTAATAGTTCTACTTGCAGTATGCAGTTAGCAGTGACTATTTGCAGATTGGTTGAGTATGATCTGGAATGGTTGTATGCAATTTGGATTGCAATTTGGAATCTGAATGCTTGCAATTGTATGCTTGCAATTTGTATTTCAAATTGTATGGTTGGTGGAACTGTAAATAATGTGGCAGTGGAGCTGCCAGAGGGCCATATGACGGCCATTGAAATGGTGTATCTCACCCAGAGGAGTCTGGGTGAGAACAGGAAAGGCTGGGAAAATAGTTTTTTCCCACTGTCTGCAGCAGCTAGGCTGGTAATGAAGATTATGAGCAGCCAGCTGAGGAGCTCAGGTAAATGTGAGGGGCTGAGCTCCTCAATCAGTGCTACCAGTCTGGGGAAGGAGCAGGCTGCGCCAAGGCCTGTGGCAGCCGGGACCCTCTAACCCTGTGTGGGGTAAGCCCTGCAGTGTTTTAGGGTGCTGCGTGGTAGACCCAGATCCTGATAGAGAGGGAAAAGACTGCATAGTCAGTTGCCATACACCCGAGGATTTATGTTTATGCTTTATGTTTTGGTCTGCTGTAAAAAGTGATAATAAAGCTGGCTGTGGCCAGTTTGCACCCAAATCTGCAGTGTTGGAGTGACTTTTTGAGTTGTGCCAACTGTCTAAGCTGAGAAGACGGCGATCCTGGAGAGCTAAGTGACCCTGAGTTGTCACATATGGTGGAGGTATGCTATGGCATGAAAATGGCACATGAAGCTGGGTGCTGCAGAGCTTTAAGGGCCAGAAGCCTGTTGTGGAAAAGCCATGTTTGCAAGGAATTGCTGTGTTGGAGCTTAAAGGGATAGAAGCCCAATTTAAAGAGACTGTGATCTCTGCTGATGAGACTGTGATGTCTGCCGTGCAAAAAAAAAGTGAATGCAGAGATTGTCTCTAGAACATGAGAGAGACACCTGGAGGCTGTGGTCTCTGATAAAGTGGACTTGCTTGCTGAAAAGTCTGTTGCCATGGGTCTCGTGGAAGAATATGTCAGACGGTTGTGGCATATAAAACGGCAGGAAACCAAACAGATTGGATGTACCCAAGCTGAAATGGTGCGGTTTGATGCAGAGGGAGAGGCTTTGGAGATGCAACTGCAGTTGGCCCTGGAGAGAAAGTCTTTAACACTGAGTGGACACTTGTAAAGGTCCAAGGTATTGGTGATGTGCTGGTAGTTCCAGAGAAAAAGGGGATGTGTGCCATTGCTTTGCTCCCGTTGGGCAACCAACGGGAGCAAAGTGAGTTGGAGAGCGGCTCTGCTCTTAGGAGCTCATATGTTACCTGCAAATATGTACACGGTCCTAGAGAGGACTTGTGGAGTTGTCGTAATGCCATTGCTAGGAGCAACCAACCACTACAGCATGCAGCTGTCCAGCACCAGAGGGAGGGCTGCTGGAGAGGCCGTCAAGTGGCAGAGCAAGATATGCAAATTGTTGGAGGGTGGAATCCCACTAGGGGTGGAGCTGGATTGTCACCAAAGAGTGTCACAGGTACTTCCAGAGGTACTGATGTTCCTTAAGACGTGTCCAGAAACTGGTAAGACTGTATTTCTTACTTTTGTGACTGATTATGGAACTGTACAACATGAACTGTTGAAGTGTGCTGAGCTTAAGGTGGAGTTCATCCTGGGCAGAGACTTCCTATATTTCTGACAGTTGTGGAAGGGAGACAAGGTCCCAGATCAGGCTGCAGAGCATGCTGTTCCGCTATCTAAAAAGGAAAAGCCAGAGGACTCTCAGCTAAAAGTTTGTGAGGTAATGGCGGGGGGAGTCTCACTATCGGACAGTCTGACCAGACAAAAATGCAACCAGAGAAGTTGCTAGGAAGGAGTCCTGAGCGTGGGGAGTCCATACTGGTTTCTGTTGAGACAGTGCAACATGGACTTAAAAAGTCTAATGGACTCATGGACAACAATGGGTTAAATGAGAAGGTGTCTGATGGAAAGAGACACAACTGTTATGTGGAAACAGTAATGTGATGTTACATACTCTGTCTAACCTGCCTTTGTTTCAGGAAAGATGCACAAAACTTGATCAGGTAAAAGCAGTGTGTGAACTGGCAGGTAAGGCTACTTTCACACTTGCGGCAGTGTGATCCGGCGGGCAGTTCCGTCGTCGGAACTGCCCGCCGGATCCGCAGATCTGCCGCTGACTGAAAGCATTTGTGAGACGGATCCGGATGCGGATCCGTCTCACAAATGCATTGCAAGGACGGATCCGTCTCTACGCTTGTCATGCGGACAGACGGATCCGTCTTGTATCTTTTTTCAAATTTTTACTGGTCTGCGCGTGCAGGCCGGAAGGACGGATCCGGCATTCCGGTATTTTGAATGCCGGATCCGGCACTAATACATTCCTATGGGAAAAAATGCCGGCTCTGGCATTCAGGCAAGTCTTCATCATGCCTGATCAGTTCTTTTCCGGTATTGAGCCTCTGTGACGGAACTCTATGCCGGAAAAGAAAAACGCTAGTGTGAAAGTACCCTTAGCCGGCTGAGATGTCTCCCTCACAGGTGTCTGCAGGAGAGAAAGTCACTGCTTTACCTGAATTGTCAGTTACAAGAGGTAACTGTGGGATGGCTAAACTCAGGGAACCAATGCTAGCTAGTGTAAGAGGTAGCAGGATAGTAAAACCTGAGACTGGTAGAGACTGGACAATTGAGACTGGTAGAGACTGGACAATTATGCAGATACTACGGACTATCCGGGGGTCCTCACTGAGGGTGAGACACTGGTGAAAACTGAGGCTGATGATTTTGGTAATGCAAAAGTGCTCATACATGAGGGAACTTTGGGCTTTGATTTTCCTTTGTTCTATGATTTGTGGGGAAGTGGAAACACTTCTGCAGCCAGTGTTAAATCTCCTGCAGAACTGGTACCTAGCCCTTTAAATGAAGTGACCATTAGAAACAATGGTACTGTGAAGGTGCAAGGTGATTGTACCAAGTTTGCAGAATTGCATAATGAAAATGTGATGTCATGTGAAATATGTGATGATGATGATCATGACATGCTTTTGCCGTTGCAGGTTGTGGACAGGGGAGAAGTGCCCCCTGTAGGCAAAAATGTAAATTATGTAGGAATGCTTATAAATGTTGAGGGCACACAGCTGAGGTAACTCACTGTGATAAATTAGAGGGAAAGTGGGGCACGGCTAGCGTATGCACCACACGTACCAGAGGAGAGTGTGCAGTGTCTCCAGGGTTCTATGTTTAATAAGGAAATGTGCAATGTTGGGATTAGCTCATGTGCGCCCCTCGAGGTCAGGGCTGATAATGACATGAGTGGTATATGTGATGTATGTGCTGTGACTGATAGCAGCTCAGAGAGTGAGGCGGCCATGTCAGTTTTCAGTAAAACTAAGGTGGTTGCTAGTGGCAACAAGGAATCAGCTGTACCTGACGAGATGAGTGTGAAGTCGGTGAGCTTGATGTGGGAAGAGAAAATATCTGGTAGTGACTTATGCTGGAAGGGTGTACAGAACCAGTGGTGGATCATGGAGGGACCTTCTTGGAGGCCGCTGATAAGGTGACTGGGTTCTCTGTTGTGTGATGGGGAGGTGTATGTGATGCTGAACCCTATGGGCCAGATTTATCATTACTCTGACAGCTCACTCCACTTTAACATATGGCTAAAGTCAGTTTTAGCCAAGTCAGATTTATGATCGGCCCTTTAAGACTGTAATAAATCTGGTTTGACGGTAGCAGTTTATCCGTCAGTAAGCAGCTTTACAAAAGTCGCAAGTTTTTATGAAAAAGTCGCATGTTCTATTAAAAAGTCTCATAAGATAGGCATGGTCCTCACTGGAGTGAAATTGCGACTTTTTTGCAACTTTTTAAATAGTCCAAATAGTAAATCTGTCTAGAGATTCATTTACATAAGAAAACACGCCCACTTTCAGAAAACTGGCGAGCATAGTGCAGAGAAGAAAAAAGTCGCAAATTTGTCAGTTTTAGCGTTTGGGACTTTTTTGGGGACTTTTTCACTCCATTATTCTGACCTGAGCTAATGATAAATCTGGCCCTATATGTCTGCTGGTGTCCTATGTAATGACACAGAGCCAGTTAAGTCCAGCAGTGAGATGCTGCAGGATATGGAGGATCATACTGGGGTGAATGTAGCTCAAGATAATACATTTGAGTGCCTGGATGATAACATCAGTAAGGTCTGCACGTTGATGGATGTGGTGTTCACTGGTAATGAGCCAGAGATATTTGTGGAAAATTAGTAACCTGGAGTATAACACCGCCAAAGAAGATGTCTATGGTAGAGAAGTGTGTTTAGTAGAAATGCTGCCCCCTGCAGGTCATGAGTGGAATGTGGAAGCTGAGACCCCCGCAGAGCTCACTTATTCCCAGGTTGAAAGGGAAGCCACTGAAGGGGGTGGCAAGATTGGTCCTGTGAGTGCAGATGTAATGTGTGTCCCAGTCACTGATGTTACAAGCAATGTAGACCAGTATGTCTGTGAAGGTTCTCATTTATCCAGGTCATGGTATATCTGTAAAGAATAAATCAAGGCAACTGGACTTACTGTAGATTTCTTGAAAACGTTTCACTCGTTCTTCCAACAAGCTTTCTCAATTCTGAGAAATTCTCAGAATTGAGAAAGCTTGTTGGAAGAACGAGTGAAACATTTTCAAGAAATTTACAGTAAGTCCAGTTGCCTTGATTTATTCTTTACAGATATAATGTAGACCAGGTTGGAGCCTGGGTGAAAACAGGAAAGGTTGAGAAAATAGGTTTTTCCCACTGTCTGCAGCAGCTAGGCTGGTAATAAAAGGCAATTAGCAGCCAGCCGAGGAGCTCATGTGATTGTGGGCTGAGCTTCTCAATCAATGCTCCCTGTCTGGGGAAGGAGCAGGCTGTGCCAAGGCCTGTGGGAGCCGGGACCCTGTGTGGTGTAAGCACTGCAGTGTTTTGGGGAGCTGGTTGGTAGACCCAGATCCTGATAGAGAGGGAAAAGACTGTATAGTCAGTGGCCAGACAGCTGAGGATTTATGTTTATGCTTTGTTTTGGTCTGCTGTAAAAAGTGATAATAAAGCTGTCCGTGGCCAGTTTGCACCCAAATCTGCAGTGTTGGAGTGACTTTTTGAGTTGTGCCAACTGTCTAAGCGGAGAAGACGGTGATCCTGGAGAGCTGTGACCCTGAGTTGTCACAGTAAACACATATATATCTAGTTCAGTATACAGTTCAAAATTGTTCCCATAAAACTCAGCTCTCCGTGGAGTGAATGTCTCTTCAGCTCCTGTCTCTGGTGATTAATGATTCTAGCAGCAGGAGCTGGGGGAATTCCAAGACAGGCTTTGTTAGAAGCTGGCTGTGATTGGTATAGACTTCTGCCCAGCAACAACAGAGTAACACTATGCTTTCTGTTGTTTCTGCTGTGTCACTGAGCTTACCTTACATTACAAAATAAATCTTAAAGGCATATTATCTTTTTCTGCTTCTGTGAAAACAAAATATAGCAGTTATATGACATCCAAAACATGATTTCACAGTAAATAACTCTGCTTTTGTCCTTAACACATAAACATAGGAACTGTATTAAGGCTATTGGCAGGTCTAGCTGTATACACATATAAGCTATACTAGCAACCTAGGACAGGTCTTAGCTGGCCAGCTACACTCCCACCAAAATTACCTATAATTCTATGTTCTTAGTGGTAGGACTTGAACATGAATTTGAGGAATTTTCCATCAGGTTCTCAACTTCCAAGTGTCTTTTATCACTCTCAAATAGAACAACTAACTTCTGAATAGGACGTTCCAACTTGAGTGGAGTAGTGAGACGTTTTGAGTCTCCTATTTGTAACAACACTCTTCTTACTAGTTTGTCTTCATCCACAGATTCCCCCCATCATAATGCCATCCACAGATCCCCCCCACCATCATAATGCCATCCACAGATCCCCCCCACCATCATAATGCCATTCACAGACCCCCCCATCATAATGCCATCCACAACTCCCCCAGATAACAGTGCCATCCACAAATCCCCCACCCCATAACAGTGCATCATCCACAGATCCCCCATAATAGTGTCATGCACAGACCGCCATTAGTTCAAACCCACCAAAAGCACACCTTTTGGTGAAAACATTTTTTTTCTTATTTTCCTCCTCAAAAACCTAGGTGCGTCTTATGGGCCGGTGCGTCTTATAGGGCGAAAAATACGGTACTCTTTCCTCCATCTATTCCAAAACTGTTCTGTTAGATATTGAACTCTTCGCCATCTCTTTTTAGCATATACAGTGGAGGAAATAATTATTTGACCCCTCACTGATTTTGTAAGTTTGTCCAATGACAAAGAAATGAAAAGTCTCAGAACAGTATCATTTCAATGGTAGGTTTATTGTAACAGTGGCAGATAGCACATCAAAAGGAAAATCGAAAAAATAACTTTAAATAAAAGATAGCAACTGATTTGCATTTCATTGAGTGAAATAAGTATTTGAACCCCTACCAACCATTAAGAGTTCTGGCTCCCACAGAGTGGTTAGACACTTCTACTCAATTAGTCACCCTCATTAAGGACACCTGTCTTAACTAGTCACCTGTATAAAAGACACCTGTCCACAGAATCAATCAATCAAGCAGACTCCAAACTCTCCAACATGGGAAAGACCAAAGAGCTGTCCAAGGATGTCAGAGACAAAATTGTAGACCTGCACAAGGCTGGAATGGGCTACAAAACCATTAGCAAGAAGCTGGGAGAGAAGGTGACAACTGTTGGTGCGATTGTTCGAAAATGGAAGGAGCACAAAATGACCATCAATCGACCTCGCTCTGGGGCTCCACGCAAGATCTCACCTCGTGGGGTGTCAATGGTTCTGAGAAAGGTGAAAAAGCATCCTAGAACTACACGGGAGGAGTTAGTTAATGACCTCAAATTAGCAGGGACCACAGTCACCAAGAAAACCATTGGAAACACATTACACCGCAATGGATTAAAATCCTGCATGGCTCGCAAGGTCCCCCTGCTCAGGAAGGCACATGTGCAGGCCCGTCTGAAGTTTGCCAATGAACACCTCAATGATTCAGAGAGTGACTGGGAGAAGGTGCTGTGGTCTGATGAGACCAAAATAGAGCTCTTTGGCATTAACTCAACTCGCTGTGTTTGGAGGAAGAAAAATGCTGCCTATGACCCCCAAAACACCGTCCCCACCGTCAAGCATGGGGGTGGAAACATTTTGCTTTGGGGGTGTTTTTCTGCTAAGGGCACAGGACAACTTATTCGCATTAACGGGAAAATGGACGGAGCCATGTATCGTGAAATCCTGAGCGACAACCTCCTTCCCTCTGCCAGGAAACTGAAAATGGGTCGTGGATGGGTGTTCCAGCACGACAATGACCCAAAACATACAGCAAAGGCAACAAAGGAGTGGCTCAAGAAGAAGCACATTAAGGTCATGGAGTGGCCTAGTCAGTCTCCGGACCTTAATCCAATCGAAAACCTATGGAGGGAGCTCAAGCTCAGAGTTGCACAGAGACAGCCTCGAAACCTTAGGGATTTAGAGATGATCTGCAAAGAGGAGTGGACCAACATTCCTCCTAAAATGTGCGCAAACTTGGTCATCAATTACAAGAAACGTTTGACCTCTGTGCTTGCAAACAAGGGTTTTTCCACCAAGTATTAAGTCTTTGTTTGTTAGAGGGTTCAAATACTTATTTCACTCAATGAAATGCAAATCAGTTGCTATCTTTTATTTAAAGTTATTTTTTCGATTTTCCTTTTGATGTGCTATCTGCCACTGTTACAATAAACCTACCATTGAAATGATACTGTTCTGAGACTTTTCATTTCTTTGTCATTGGACAAACTTACAAAATCAGTGAGGGGTCAAATAATTATTTCCTCCACTGTAAATCCTCTTTGGTGAACTTGCCAGGCGGTGGCTGTATGTAATCCGACTCAAGGTGAAGTAGATGGTTGGGAGTTAAATGGTCCAAACTTGTTGGATCGTTGATGTTAACTGTAAGTGGACGACTGTTAACAATAGACATTACTTCATAGAATAGGGTCCTAAGAGAAGCATCATCTATTCTTCCAGGGTTCTTTTTCAACACTGAACTTAACACATTTCTCACAGTTCTGATTTGTCTTTCCCAAACTCCTTCTGTATGGCTTGCATGTGAAGCATTCATATGAAAATCACACTGTTTCTCTAACAAATACTCAGTTACTTTTTATCGATCTCTTTTTAGAGCTTTCTTCAATTCATTCTTTGCTCAGACAAAATTAGATCCTTGGTCAGATCTAAGCTCTCTGACGGTACCTCTAATGGCTATGAAACATTTCAAGGCGTTGATGAATGCATCAGTTGACATATCCTCTAACATTTCCAGGTGAATTGCTCTGGAGCTCAGACATTTAAATATTAGTCCATATCTCTTGTACTCCTTGTGGTTCTGTTTGGTGATGAATGGGCCAAAACAATCCATTCCGCTATAAAGAAATGGTGGTGATGGGTTTACACGATCTGCCGGTAAATCTGCCATTCTTTGCTCTTTGGTAGGTCTACGTGCCTTTCTGCAGACTACACATTTACTTATATACTTTGCTATAACTTTGCTTCCTTTCACAATCCAGTAACCACCTTCTCTCAAACAGCTTTGGGTAAAGCTTCTTCCTTGATGCAAGGATATGTTGTGGTAGTGATCAATAATCAATCATGTGAAGGTATAGTTTTTGGGTAGAATTGCTGGATGCTTCACTCTGCTAGGTAACGATGCATTTTCCAGTCTCCCTCCCACCTTCAGTATATCATCCTGCAGAACAAGATTAAGCTTGTACAATGGGTGGTTGTTTGGAAGCCTTTTAGGTTCTTGACTAAGTCTTTTCAACCCTTCACTGTAGAATCTCTGTTGAATGAGTCTTATGACTGTTTCTTCAGCTTTCAGTCTTTCTTTTACATTCAATGATTCCTTCTTTCAGATCCCCTTTGCCAAACATTGAATCCGAGCTACTACGTTTATGACTGTATTCCATTTTGAACATCTGGCTAGTCTTTCAAGTATGTCATCTTGACACTTGGCAGCAGTGCTCAATGTTTGTACAACTTTTACTTCTGGATCACCCACAGACAATTCTGTGTAACCTTTACTGGGTGTGATTTCCTTTTCCCAAAGGAACTCAGGACCTGTGAACCAATTTGAATTATTCGATTCAAGTACATTCCGGCCTCTTGAAGCATGATCTCCTGGGTTATGCTTTGTGTGAATGTCATGCCAATGTTCCAGATTTGTTATTTCCCGAATTTTTTTCAACTCTGTTGGCGACATAGATATGGAATCTTTGAGCTTCGTTGCTTATGTATCCTAGGACAACTTGAGTCTGTCCAAAAATATTCTTCATCTATTTTCAATTCCAATTCTTATCTCAGAAACTTGCTTACTGATGCTGAAACTACAGCTGCTGTCAGTTCAAGTCTTGGTATTGTCTGAATACTGGTAGGTGCAACTCTGGCCTTCCCCATAACCAGGGCACGGTGTATCTTTTCTTCTCATATTACTCTGATGTAGGAGCACTGACCATATCCATAACTACTGGCATCTGAAAAGTGAAGAAATTCTATTTTCTTGTACTTTCCGAAATCATGAGGTACAAAACATCTAGGTATTCGAACTTCTCTCAAGTTTTGCAAGTCTCTTATCCAACTCTCCCACCTTGGCCTAAAATTTTCAGGTATGGGCTCATCCCATCCCAACTTCTGTCTGCATAATTCTTGCAGTAATTCTTTTGCTCTGAAGATTACTGGGGCCAAGATTCCCAATGGATCAAATATATAAGCCACTGCGGAAAGAATGGTTCATTTAGTTACAACTTTGTCTTCAATAGATACTTCAAAGAAGAACTTGTCGTTCTCTACATTCCATCCCAATCCAAGTACGTTCTGGACTGGAAGATGATCATAATTGATATCTACATTCTTCATTGTTGCTGCACGTTCAGAGTCACTGATGGATTCCAGTACCTCTCTGTTGTTTGAGATAAATTTGTGAAGGCGCAGGTTTCCTCTTGCGCATAACTCTCTTGGCTTTCTTTCACTAGTTTGATTGCAGATTCTGTAGACCATCATCTACATAAAAGTTTTTCTTCAGGAAATTTGCTGTTGATGGGCAATCCTTTTCGTTCTGATTAGGATACTTTCACACTTGCGTTTTTCTTTTCCGGCATAGAGTTCCATCCTAGGGACTCTATACCGGAAAAGAACTGATCAGTTTAATCCCCATGCATTCTAAATTGGAGAGCATTCCGTTCAGGATGTCTTCAGTTCAGTCTTTTTGACTGATCAGGCAAAAGATAAAACCGCAGCATGGTACGGTTTTATCTCCAGCCAAAAAATCGGAAGACTTGCCTGAATGCCGGATCCGGCATTTTTTTTCCATAGGAATGTATTAGTGCCGGATCCGGCATTCAAAATAAGGTGAAAAAAAAAAAGGCCGGATCTATTTTTCTGGATGACATCGGAAAGACGAATCCGGCATTTCAATGCATTTTTCTGATCAGTCTTACAAATGCCATCATTTAGCATACGTTTTGCTGGATTCGGCAGGCAGTTCCCAAGACGGAACTGCTGGGCGGATCACTCTGCCGCAAGTGTGAAAGTAGCCTTAGCCAGGTACTTCATACCATAATTGGCGCAACCTCGAGATGTTGCTGCTCCAAACAAGTTTACTTTCATTCTGTATTCTGCTGGCTCGGTATCTGTATCTCCATCCTCCCACCATAGAAACCTCAGGAAGTCTCTATCTTCATTCTTCACATGAAACTGGTGGAACATCTTTTCAACGTCACACATGACCGCTATGGGATACTTTCTGAATCTACAGAGTACTCCAGTCAGAGTGTTTGTAAAATCTGGTCCTTTTAGTAGATGATCGTTCAATGCAACACCATTGTACTTTGCTAAGCAATCAAATACTACTCTAATCTTATCTGGTTTCTTTGAGTTGTAAACACCTGATGTGGGATGTACCACACTCCTCTTCTTTAGATTAGTTATTAACTTTCTCTGCATGTCCTTCTTCGAGGATGCCTTCCATGAATTTCAAATACTCCTGCTTGAATTTGGGATCTCTTCCCATCCTTTTCATCAACCATTTCAATCTTGCTAGGGCAAGATTTCTGTTATTTGGCAGACGAGGTCGTTCTCTAAAAAGGTAAGGGCATTTCAAGATGACCTTGTTGATTCTGATGAATACTTTCTTCTAGAGTGTGTACGAACTATATGTCTTCTTGGGATACACTCTTTTCTTTAGAACTTATATATGAATTTATATATATATATTCTTCACTTTTCTACATGGTTGTACTTATATATGCAAAGTCGGATTCAAGGATCTTGATTACTTTTGCTGGACTTACAGTTGGTAACTCTTGGACAGATATTCGATGACACAATCCTGTCAGCTGTCTTGAGTTTGCGATCTGTGGTTTTCCTCCAACAACACTCCATCCTAGATCAGTTTGAACAGCATAGGGTTCACCTTTTCCTCCTGTGATTACCTTCAGGACAATCGTAGCCTATCAACAGTCCAACACCAAATTCCTTCAGCGGGGACATTTCATGAGATATGACAGATAGGTGCTCCCATTCATTGGCTGTTTCACAGGTAGGTATGCGATCTCGATCTAGAGGTACAGTCAGGTCCATAAATATTGGGACATCGACACAATTCTAACATTTTTGGCTCTATACACCACCACAATGGATTTGAATCGAAAAGAACAAGATGTGCTTTAACTACAGACTGTCAGCTTTAATTTGAGGGTATTTACATCCAAATCAGGTGAACGGTGTAGGAATTACAACAGTTTGCATATGTGCCTCCCACTTGTTAAGGAACCAAAAGTAATGGGACAGAATAATAATCATAAATCAAACTTTCACTTTTTAATACTTAGTTGCAAATCTTTTGCAGTTAATTATAGCCTGAAGTCTAGAAGGCATAGACATCACCAGACACTGGGTTTCATCCCTGGTGATGCTCTGCCAGGCCTCTACTGCAACTGTCTTCAGTTCCTGCTTGTTCTTGGGGCATTTTCCCTTAAGTTTTGGCTTCAGCAAGTGAAATGCATGCTCAATCGGATTCAGGTCAGGTGATTGACTTGGCCATTGCATAACATTCCTCTTCTTTCCCTTAAAAAACTCTTTGGTTGCTTTTGCAGTATGCTTTGGGTCATTGTCCATCTGCACTGTGAAGCGCCGTCCAATGAGTTCTGAAGCATTTGGCTGAATATGAGCAGATAATATTTCACATAACACTTCAGAATTCATCCTGCTGCTTGTCAGCAGTCACATCATCAATTAATACAAGATAACCAGTTCCATTGGCAGCCATACATGCCCACGCCATGACACTACCACCACCATGCTTCACTGATGAGGTGGTATGCTTAGGATCATGAGCAGTTCCTTTCCTTCTCCATACTCTTCTCTTCCCATCACTCTGGTACAAATTGATCTTGGTCTCATCTGTCCATAGGATGTTGTTCCAGAACTGTGAAGGCTTTTTTACATGTCATTTGGCAAACTCTAATCTGACCTTCCTGTTTTTAAGGCTCACCAATGGTTTACATCTTGTGGTGAACCCTCTGTATTCACTCTGGTGAAGTCTTCTCTTGATTGTTGACTTTGACACACATACACCTACCTCCTGGAGAGTGGTCTTGATCCGGCCAACTGTTGTGAAGGGTGTTTTCTTCACCAGGGAAAGAATTATTCGGTCATCCACCACAGTTGTTTTCCGTGGTCTTCCGGGTCTTTTAGTGTTGCTGAGCTCACCGGTGTGTTCCTTCTTTTTAAGAATGTTCCAAACAGTTGTTTTGGCCAAGCCTAATGTTTTTGCTATCTCTCTGATGGGTTTGTTTTGTTTTTTCTGCCTAATGATGGCTTGCTTCACTGATAGTGACAGCTCTTTGGATCTCATCTTGAGAATTGACAGCAACAGATTCCAAATGCAAATAGCACACTTGAAATGAACTCTCGACCTTGTATCTGCTTATTGTATTTGTGATAATGAGGGAATATCACACACCTGGCCATGGAACAGCCGAGAAGCCAATTGTCCCATTACTTTTGGTTCCTTAACAAGTGGGAAGCACATGTGCAAACTGTTGTAATTCCTACACCGTTCACCTGATTTGGATGTAAATACCCTCAAATTAAAGCTGACAGTCTGCAGTTAAAGCACATCGTGTTTGTTTCATTTCAAATCCATTGTGGTGGTGTATGGAGCCAAAAATGTTACAATTGCGTCGATGTCCCAATATTTATGGACCTGACTGTATGCAAACTGTTGTAATTCCTACACCATTTACCTGATTTGGATGTAAATACCCTCAAATTACAGCAGACAGTCTGCAGTTAAAGCACATCTTGTTTGTTTCCTTTCATATCCATTGTGGTGGTGTATAGAGCCAAAAATGTTAGAATTGTGTTATGTCCCAATATTTTATGGACCTGACTGTATATCGTCTTTTGTATAAGCTGGAGGTAGATCTAATGTGCAGTTTGAATGAAATCCTCTAACTCTCAGTCCTTTGACCCTTTGACTGTTCACTAATGTGTATCTCCCCAACATTGTGGTGAGTTTGAGCTTCACTGGTTCTGTAGCCACTTGTAATTTCTTGCAGATTTCTTGATCAATGAAGGTGACATCACTCTGGGCATCCAGTAGCGCATAGGCTTCCCTCACTCTGCAAAAGAATACTGATACTTTCTTTCCTTCCTCAGTATCTTTAGGTATTGAGGATTTCTTTCTTTGGACGTTCTTCATGTAGTGGTATAGGATGGCGTCTTTTGCAAACGCTGCATGTGGCCTTTTTCTTACACTCCTTAGGCTACTTTCACACTTGCGGCAGGACGGATCCGACAGGCTGTTCACTCTGTCGGATCCGTCCTTCTGCTATTTCGCCGTGCTGCCGGACCGCCGCTCCATCACCATTGGCTATAATGGGGAAGGGGGCGGAGCTCCGGCACAGCACGGCAGTGCACGGCGAAAGGCCGCCGGACTAAAAGTCCTGCAAGTCCGACTTTTTCATCCGGCGGCCTCTCACCGCGAACTGCCGTACTGCGCCGGAGCTCCGCCCCATCCCTATTATAGTCAATAGGGACGGAGCGGCGGTCCGGCAGCATGGCGAAATAGCAGAAGGACAGATCCGACAGGGTGAACAGCTTGTCGGATCCATCCTGCCGCAAGTGTAAAAGTACCCTAAGTAACATGGCCTTTTTTTAGGCATCTGAAACACAGTTGGTTATCCAGCACAATTTTTTTCTTTTCTTCTGGGGACTTCGCCTTCAATTGTTGGCACTTATGTATGGAGTGGTTCTCTCCACAGAACATACACTTGAAGGTAGTCTGAAGATTTGTCGGTTCTGTCTCTCTACTGATCCCAGTAGTGACTTTGAACTTGCTCTCGTAGGTATCTGGACTTTTAGCTGCTGCGTTGGTTGCAAAGCTAGTTGCTCTTGCACGTCTTATCTCTCTTGCAGGCCTTTCTTCTAAGGATTTTAAGACGTAAGATGATGTTACTGGATTACATGCTATCTGTGCTTCCTCATTGACAAACTCAGAGAACTTTTTAAAACTTGGGAAGTTCTTACCTAGATCTAACTGTTTAGTCACATAGCGATTCCATCTAGAAGCTACTTCTTCAGGTAGCTTAGTTAGCATCCTGTGGTTTTCTAGATAGTCGTTCAGTACTTCCAGTCCTTGAATATGTGGGATGGCATTGCTGCATGCTTGCAGGAAGTCACCATACTTTTGGAGTCTGAAGTGTTCTTTAGGACCTATTTTAGGCCAGTTATTCAGTTTCTCTCTAAAGGCTCTTTGTACTAAGAAAGGATGACCATATCTGGCATTCAATTTTTCCCAAGATTGTTTGCAGGCTTCCTTGGCTTCTCCAACAACATATCTCTAAAGGTAGAATAACTTGCCAACTGGACTGAAGCAATGATGCTCAATGATCATCTCAAAACTTGCCTTCCACTCTATGAACTTCAGTATGTCTCCTGAAAATACAGTAAGGTTCCAAAACGGGAAGTCTAGCTAGGACTGTTCTCTGTGGTCTTGCTGGGAAAATGGTTGTAACATTCTCCTGAGCATTGCTGTGGCATCTAGGAATAGAATCATCCAGTTTTATTTTCTCACTTAGTTCTGAATTAGTTGAGTCCTTTTCTTCATCTTTTTCGGTAGAGATAGAGGGTAAATTCACACACCTTTTTCCTAATACTGGACTAGGCCTCTCTTTGTTTTTATGCGCAGGGATGGAAGGATATTAACTTATTTCTTCACTACATGCTGGAGATTTCCTTCCATTCTCCTGGGAATATCAAGGAGAGTAGGAGTCTTTTTCTTCAATTAGTACAGATTTGAACATATGACTACTCTGTCTCATATCCTCCTCATGTACTCCGAGTCTGGCTTCTATGATCTTAACTTCTTTCTGCCTTTCCAGACTTTTCAATTCAGCTTCCATTTGATGGCGCTGTGCCTCTATTTCAGCTTCCATTTGATGGCGCTGTGCCTCTATTTCAGCTTCCATTTGATGGCGCTGTGCCTCCATTTCAGCTTCCATCTGATGGCATTGTGCATCCATTTCAGGTTCCATCTGATGGCGTTGTGCATCTTTTTCAGCTTGCTTTTCAGTCATCAGTTGACGCTGCGCCTCGATGGCAGCTTCCATCTCAATTTCTGCTTTCTTGACAGCAAGTTGTTCAGCTAATTCCTTTCTTTTGGCTGAAGTCTTTGAGGACTCTGATATGTGGGTGGCACTTCTGCTAGCGAAGGAAATCACACTTGAGATTGTGGTTCTCCCTAAGGACCTAGCATAGTCTCTCTTAAAAAGCTTGTTTATTCTACTTCTTGCTTTAACTTCATCATAGTTTGCTGTAGATGATAGTTCTCTCATGAGCTTTACTAAATCTTTAGTGACCGCAGTACATGTGTCCATGTTCCTTACAATATCCTGGGAAGGTGTCGTAAGTGACCGCAGGTTGACATATGCTGCCATAAGCTCTGATTCAGATTCTTCTACTGTCTCTACCATATCATTCAAGTTCCTTTTTATACGTTCTTGCTTTAGCTTTTTACGAATTTCTTTAATGTATGATTTCCACTTCTCATACATTCTGGCGAACTTTTTTCCTTTTAATGCTGCTTCTTGCTTCAAATTTTCCAGCATCTTTAGGGTCAGTTTTCTGGCACGTGATGAACGTCTTAGTTCATATGCTTGTGCTATATTTGTTTGAGGCAAGACTAATGCTGCAAAAGAATCAAAGAATCTTCTACCTCAGACAGGTTCCCTTGCTCTTCAACTTCTACTCTATCTATCTTTGTATCCTCTAACAGTGGCATGGTAATACTAGGCTCAGACATTTTACTTTAAATGCAATACTGACAATTAATACGAATAATAAGATGCCTTTCACTTTAAATGCAATATTGACAAATGCAGAAATAAATGACTTTCACTTTAACTGTAACAGCGATAAATGCAGGCAATAATTGACTTTCACTTTAAATGCAATAGAGTCCGTGTACTACAAACTGTCCTTTGTTTTTATTTAAAGTCTTTATCTGAACACAAAAATGTCTCTTTATGCCAAAGCCTATATGCAATGATAAGTAATAAAAGGAAAGCTCTGACCTTATTCTGAAGAGCAGGATACTGCGATCTGAAGGTTGCTTGAACAAATGTCTGTCTTAAAGGAGACTTGTCTTTTCTTCATGTGATGCGATGCTCTGTGCAGACTTGCGATGCTCTGTGCAGACTTGCGATGCTCTGTGCAGACTTGCGATGCGCTGGCTTGGATACGCTGCTGCAGGCTTTCGGCCTAGTGGTGGGAAACTAGCTGACTGCAGTACGTGGTCTCTCCATGGATGGCGATGCAGGCACTGTAGCTCTGGACTTTGGCCTCCCACCAAGCGTCTCTTTCTCTCTTGGGATCACAGGAGGGTTGGCACTCTTTCTCTGACTATATTGCCTTTGCCGTTCTGCCACTTTAAGAGTCTGCTGCAGTTTGACTAATGCGCACGTTCTATGGCCTTTATGGTAGCTCCACTGAGGTGTCTTTGCTTGCTAACTTAGGGAACAGTTGCTGCGCGGCGGTATATGCTGGCGCTCCGCTGCTCTAATGCGCTCTTTACTGTGCAAGTTGAGGAGCGCTATTGCTTCACCCTCTGAGGGTAATAGTTCCACTGTGGCAGGCGCAGCACTATGAAGTGCCTTTTGCGCTGTGGCATTAGAAAAATTTTGATATCTCTGACTTTTAGTCTAACTAGACTGTCTATTACTCTGTGATTTATGATCTCTCTGAGAGGTATATCTGAGGTCTAACTATTAGTTCTACTTGCAGTATGCAGTTAGCAGTGACTATTTGCAGATTGGTTGAGTATGATCTGGTATGGTTGTATGCAATTTGGATTGCAATATGGAATCTGAATGCTTGCAATTGTTTGCTTGCAATTTGTAGCTTGCAATTTGTATTTCCAATTGTATGGTTACACTTGGTGGAACTGTAAGTAAACACATATATATCTAGTTGAGTATACAGTTATAAACACAATACTAACAATATGAACACTATATAACTGTTTTAACTACCTATTTTGGCCTCTTGTTTCCATAAAACTCAGCTCTCAGTGGAGTAAATGTCTCTTCAGCTCCTATCTTTGATGAATAATGATTCTAGCAGCAGGAGCTGGGGGAATTCCCAGACAGGCTGTGTGTGAGGCTGGCTGTGATTGGTTTAGACTTCTGCACAGCAACAACATATTAACACTATGCTTTCTGTTGTGTCTGCTGTGTCACTGAGCTTACCTTACATTACAAAATGAATCTTAAAGGCATATTATCTTTTTCTGCTTCTGTGAACACAAAATATAATAGTTATATGACATCCAAAACATAATGTCATAGTAAATAACTCTGCTTTTGTCTTTAACACATAAACATAGGAACTATATTAAGGCTATTGGCAGGTCTAACTGTATACACATATAAGCTATACTAGCAACCTAGGACAGGTCTTAGCTGGCCAGCTACACAAGCCCACCACTTTTCCCACCTTTTGGGTCCTCTCCTAAATTCCCAAGGCTTCCTCCCCCTTCCCCTGGCATCACGGTGGGCGCAGTCTCAAAATCTTGCACACATGCCCTGTGCTGGGGAGGCAGAGGGGAGGAAGCCTTAGGAGGTTAGGGGAGTAGGCTCACAAGGGCTGTTGTAGCCAAATCTGGTTTGCGTCACCTTATTTTACACAATATGATCTGGTGCATGGGACGCTAAAATTGAAAACAAAAAAGTCTTTATTCACATCAATAAATGTAAAAATAGGGAGAACTGGACAAAATACACACGAAAAAGAGAAAAGAACCTGGATCTGTGGTGATAATAGGAGTTGCGGGTGATCAGTTGCTATACACCCTACGCACAACATATACAGTATAGCGTCTGCGTCCCTAGTTTCAGGGTACGCGGTTAACACCACTGATTCAAGTTCTGGGCTCACTGTAGGATGTATAATACACCCCTTAGTGCTCAAATATACCTCTAGTACCCCTGGTTTCTGAATGCACAACCCTCTTCTGGTAATGCGATCCTTAACCCACAAACACACCCCTCTTGCTGTGTATTATTGCAGCTGGTGTGCCACTGGGATCCACTAGGCAGTCAGTCAGGGGTTAACATAACGCTTACTACTGCTAAACTCTCTTAACACTGGGTTCTAATCTATGCTATGAACTCATATTGAACTTGCTCTATGCATTTCTCTGTAGCAATCTTCAGGAGACCTACATGGAAGCATAGCGTTCAGGAGTTATGAATCAAAGCAGCAACGCTTCGGCACTAGTGCGGCTGTGAAGCGGCGGCAGAAAGACCGGGCATTTAAATCCTAGACTCCTTCCATCGGAGGCATGGCCACACCCACCCTGCACCACGTGATCGGAGCGGTACTCCGAAGAGATGATCCACGGATGCAGGCACAGTAGGAGGGGCGCCTGAAGGGACAAACCCCATAGGTATTCTAGAAATCAAAAAAGGCGGATAATGATAATAAGCATCGGAGGGCCACTTAATAATAAAAGAGTACCAACATTTGGATAATAGCGACATTGTTTGATGTGATCCACGCATGATAAAGGTGTTTGGATTGGGACAAAACGTAACACCCATTTCGGTCAAAGGGCTAGAGAATGACATACACATATGCCTGGGCGTAGTACAGCCATGAAGGCTGTACCTCAAACGCCCTTCCTCCAATCCATGCTGTTTTTATATTTATATATCAGGCCAGTTTTCAGGTTAAATTGAGTGTCATTCGTGAGCATATATTCATCCAACCCAGGGTATATTTATCATAGGGCCCACAGCCCCAGTATCGCCCTCTATATTTGAGGACATATTTTATAAGAAACAGGTGAATGATATATGCTCATTTAGTCCACTAGGACGTAGGTTCTTGAGCCGAAAGGTCCATTGTGCTTCTGTGAGACTGTGGAACAGCTCTTCCTGTATAATTTTTGTGCATAATTGTATTGGAACTGTCATTTGGCATTTTGGGCACTAGAGGCCGCTCTTTCCCCACACAGCTAAGATGACTGCTGGATTTGACTATGCAAAGGCGCTGATGACTCATGCCTATGACGCATGCAGGCTGTTTTCTGACAAGAACAGAAAGGAGAGAGTCAGACATCTTGGGAGGATGGTGTGTGTGAGACAAGGCGGTCTCATCACAGCGTTGGAGTGTCCTGCAGTGATCAGGGTGATAGTAGAGAGGGACTGTAATGCGTTCCACACCCAGATCCTATCCTCAGGAGAAGGGATTGTCTCCAGCAGAGCTGATTGGAGCTTTGAAAGAAAAGGACATCTACTCAGCAAGGCTGCAGGTGTGCTTACAGGCCTGGAACTAGCCTAATGGGAGACATTCTCTGTTACCAGATGGTATCAGGTCAGTGAACCCGGGTTTTGTTTTAGTGGTACCTGACGAATCTGAGACTGAGCTTGTACCTGCCATTAGTTAGATAGGTAGAATCTGTATTCAGCAGGCTGACCGGGATTGTTTGCGGCACAGTATCAACTTTTCAGACTCTGCTGTGTGCACCATCGATCAGGGTTGTTCTATTCCGCGGCACAGTATCGACTTTTCAGGCTCTGCTGTGCACGCCACCGAGTTGGGGTTGGCTAGCCGGACTAGGACAGGACTCAAGGGTGGGGAAATATTACCTTGTGTATTCCTACACCGTTATATTGGTTGTCAATGTTTAGTAAAGTTTTATTGGTTACTAAAAGCTGGAGTTTGTGTTGCTTTTCTCGTCTGTGACTTCTCTGTATCCTGGGGAGCCCATCCTGGTACACGGCTTACACTTCCTTCCTCAACAAGTCTCAGTCAAAATCACCACCTCTAGGGGAGCACTTCATAACCTCAATACCCTGAAACTTAATGGCACGTGGGTCACCACTGTGGCATTCAGTCACATGTCTGGCGACCGACTTGTCCACATTATTCCTGACATCGTTGAGATGTTTCTCCAATATGTCTCCTGAATTGTCTCAAGGTTTTTCCAACATATTGGATTCCACAGGCACAAGTAATCCAATACACCAGACCCACGGTACCACGGTAACACTTTCCAAAGTACAAGTACAGGTAACATATACCAGATTAGGACCTTTATCAATTGTAGAACCGTAGGCCTTGTGTATTTGATTATCGCCACAGATCCAGGTTCCTTTCTCTTTTTCGTGTGTACTTTGTCCAGTTCTCCCTATTTTTACATTTATTGATGTAAATAAAGACTTTTCTGTTTTCAATTTTAGCGTCCCACGCATCAGATCATATTAGGTTAGGGGAGTATGTAGCGAAAGATTGAAAAAGCAGTGGGCTTGGACAATTTGAACAGCAAAGCCAACCAGCTTGGGCACTTGGAACAGCAACGCCCACCCAGCTTGGGCACATGGATCAGCAAAGACTACCCAGCTTGGGCACTTAGAACAGCAAAGCCCGCCTAGCTGGGCACTTGGCAGCCATTTTTCAGCATAATAACAGTGCTATTCCTGGACATGGAATAAAGACACAAAATACACATAGGTATGTTCAGAGTGCCTTTGCAGTCATCTGTGGGGTAGTGATGTTAGTTATATTGGTCAAACTGACATGGCAAACTCCCTTTAATATTGCTCCTATGTGCAAGAGAATAACCATTATAATACTGCCAAATGTGTACAAGAATATAACTATTATAATACTGCCCCCTGTGTACAATAATATAACTACTATAATAATCCCTTCTACGTACAAAAATATAACTACTGAAATACTGACTCCTAGGTACAAGTATATAACTACTATCATACTCCCACCCAATATAAATGGAATTTTTATTATACTGTTCCCTGTGTGGAATAATGTAACTACTATAACAGTGCCTTCTATGTACAAGAATGTAACTACTATAATACTTCCCCTATGTACAAGAAAATAATGTCACGGTCCCTCAGGTGACTGATGTCAGGAAATCAAGGAGATTGGCTGTGTGGATGAATCTAACAGCCTCCTTGATTTCTCTTGATTCAGTGTTGATAGGGTTAATGACCGCTTCCCTTTTCTCAGCTGTTGCTCAGTGGTCATCACTTCTACCCTTTATAGTCTGACCCCACCCTTCTGACTATGCGGTAGATAGCTTCATTTGGGTTTGGCTGAGCCGGTGTGAGTTTGTCTCTTGTGTTCCTGCTTGTCCGTCTCTACAGAAGTTAAGTGTCGCGTTTGTTTGTGTTTGTTATATTCCCTGTTGTTTGTATCTGGGCCTGAGACAGAGACTTCAATTCATCCATCTGGGGAGGAATGGGTTGTCTCTGATCCTAACCTTTTCCAGGGCCTAACAGGGATATAAAGGCCTAGGTATCCTGCATTTGAAAATTCCTACCTTCAGGGTCTATCATATTGATAGATAGTTAGGGCCCGGATTAGGGTTGTCTAGGAGGTGACCTGTTTCTTCCCTAGTTTCCAGGCCCAGTTATTGTTCCCCTTCCCTCCTGTGTTCAGTGTGGAGTTTCCCCCCCCCCCCCCCACATTGATTGTGACATATAACTACTATAATACTGCTCCTATATACAATAATATAACTACTATAATACTTCCTCTTATGTATAAGAATGTAACTACTATAATACTGTCTCCTATGTACAAGAATATAGCTGCTATAGTACTAGCTCCTATATACAAGAATATCACTACTATAATACTACCTCCTATGTAGAAGAATATAAGTACTATAAATCTGCTCCTATGTAGAAGAATATAACTAATATAATACTGCCACCTATGTATAAGAATATAATTACTATGATACTGCCTCCTATGTACAAGAATATAACTACTATAATACTGCTCCTATAAACAAGAATATAACTGCTATAATTCTGCCTCCTATGTACCAGAATATAACTACTATGCTCCGAGTCATTGGGCGTATTACTGAGCTAAACAATATAGTTTTTCAATTTCTTATTCCGCCTATATTTAGACTTTCATTATATACAGGTGTAGGGCGCTTCAGCATTGCGTATTGTCTGGAGTTGTTGTTTGCGGGTTTTCTGTACAATACAAACCAAATTCTGGAGAAGGTGAAGCTCCACTCATTGGCTACATAAAGGAGCCAATCTAGCAAAGTCATAGCTAGGACAAGCACCCGTACAAAACAAATTGATCAGCTTCCAGTGGATGTAGAGCCCATTCTCAGGTTTACACGTCCCTATGATTTCTGTGTACTTCCCTGACTCCCATGTCCAGTGTTCTGTTCCTAAATTATTATTTTTTTATTAACTTTCTTTATTTTTTCATATAATACAAGTACAGTGGGGAGAGCATGACGTAAATATCACATTTAGCATTAATACATTCAATCGCTTCATATAATTATGTTAAAGACAGAAATATCCACACCAAAATAATCGTCAATGTTCCCACCCCTGTTCCTAGTTCCAATAAAAAAAGAGGAGTATTATTTTTCTCCCTACCCAACCTGAAAACCTTCCCTCTTCCCTTTCTTGTCGTCTTGCCGCCTCCGGAGCCCAGCGGGATCGACAGTGGTCCCATCGAGCGTGCAGCTTCCTCGGACACCCTAGTAGAATAAATACATCACTTAAGAGGAGGGGACATGGCTCACCCCAACACGCAAGCTATGACCGTTTTGCCCATGACCTTTCCCATTGTGTTTTCGATATGCATGTGATTTATTTATTTATTTTTCATATTGCTTCACCTTATCCATCAGTTTTTTCCATTCTGCAATGTTCCTACATTTGATTGTAGAAGTATTGGGCTATGGTTTTTCTGATTGTACTGAGAAACCAGTATTATTTATTCACTGTTTGACCCTTTATTCAGTATTAGTATTATTACATACTATATGGTGAGATTAATCAGTCACCATCCTGCGGTATTATTAAATCACTGTGTGGCTGTATTATGCGGTCGCTGTATTGTGGTATTATTCAGCCTCTGTCTAAAGGTGTTAATCAGTCATTATATGAAGGTATTACTTATTTACTGTGTTACAGTATAATTCAAATACTGTATAACGGTAGTTTTCATCAGAAACAAAATAAAAATACTGTCCCGTTTTATAGGTGTGGGGTAATAAATAATAAGTACCATTTGCTAATTGTCCAAAAGGCGAATAAATCTTTAGGGTACAGCCACGCGGTTTGGTTTCCTGATGTAGTTTTGGAAGCCCAAATCAGGAGTGGATCATAAAAGGAGAGAAAGCGTAAATTTTAAATTCATTCCATAACAATAAACATGACCTTGTGGTTTTACTCATGCTCCCGACAAATAATTATTAAAACATCTCCAACAAGTGGCGCCCAGTCTTCTCTATCAGAAGCCCGGCTTTCATTAACAACCAGCTCCCCAATCCTACAGCTGTACAATCTACATGCAACTGGGATCTTTAGACACATCACTTCACTCCAGAATTCTGCCTTCAAAAAGTCGCAAAATAGGGCTTTTGCGGCTTTTTGCACTTGCTTGCCCAAAATGTTGCGACTGTTGCACTTGCTACTGCAGTTTTGCGACTTTTTGTATTTTTACACCACTTACTCCAGTTTTGTAATGTGGGTGAAAAAGTGGGTGTGGTTAGCTATGGTAATGAGGCTCACTCCAGATTTATCATTGAGACTTTTTTAAAGTCACAATCCCACTCCAGGACGGTGGAGTAGGAAAACTGGAGTAGCTTCTCTAGACAAATTTATCAAACAACATGAGACATTTGATAAATGTGGCATAAAGCACGGCAACGCAGACTGAAGCAAAACTGACTTCAAATATTCCCCTCATGATAAATTCCCCCCATCATTTAAAGTTGTCTGGCAAGTGGTTACAGGGAATAGTTAGCCAATATGTAGCAACAAATCATTTAGCCACAGTTTTTCTTTTTTGACAGCGACTTATTATACAGTATAGTGGAGTGTGTTTTGCAATCTCCATCATTTTTTATGTTTTTGTGTTCCATCAGAAAAGCAGAAACAGTGAAAAATGGAGGGACAGATCTGTCATATGACAGACACCAACAGCACCCCCAATATACCCCATTGACTGATAATGGGGTCCGTCAGATTCCATTGCAGTGTCTGTCGTGTAGCTACTGTATATGCTGCAGAGGGAATCCTCTGATGGAAGCTGCAAGTAAAAATGTGTACAGAGCCTTAAAGGTTAAATAATTCAGTGTTTTATAGCCACATTTTAATAACTGTTTATAGGGTGTTATTTACCCTTCAGACAATTGAGAAATAGTATGTGATATTAATCAGTCACCATTTGGCGATCTTACTCATTCACTGTATGGTGATGTTATTCAGTTACATAGTTAATATGTTTAAAAAAAACATAAGTATATCAAGTTCAAACAAGGGATAGGTGGGCATGTGAATCACAGAAGGAAGTGAGACGCAGATTTCTACACATTTTTATAAGCATTAATGTCATTTACTTTTAAGAATTCATCTAAACCCTTTTTAAAACTGTCCACTGTTCCTGCTGTGACCACGTCCTGAGGAAGTCTATTCCACAGATTCATAGTTCTTACAGTAAAGAAGTTTTGATGCTTCTGGAGACTGAAGATTTTCTTCTCCAGTTGGAGGCAGTGCCCCCTTGTGTTTTGAGGGCATTTGACATGGACCCTCCATGCCCCTTATCAGTTTAGTCGCTCTCCTCTGTATATTTTCCAGCTGCAGTGCGTCCTTTCTATGGACTGGTACCCAGAACTGAACTGCGTATTCCAGATGAGGCCGCACCAACGCTTTGTAAAGTGGTAATATTACATCCATGCCTCGTTTAATGCATGACAATATCCTGGTGGCCTTAGAAGCAGCTGATTGACATTGTATGCTGTAATGTAATCTACTATCTACAAGCACACCCAAATCCTTCTCTATCAGTGACTCTCCCAGTGTTACATCACCTAGGACATATGACACACAGAGTTTATTACTACCAAAATACATAACTTTACATTTGTCCACATTGAACCTCATTTGCCAAGTTGATGCCCAATCACTCAGAGTGTCCAGATCAGTTTCTAGTCTATGGACATCTTCCATAGACTGTATGGTACTACACAGCTTAGTGTCATCTGCAAAAATAGAAAAATAGCAAAAATAGAAGTGCTATTAATCTCGTCCTCGATATCATTAATAAATAAATTAAATAATAGAGGACACAGCACTGAACCTTGGGGTACACCACTTATAACCCGGGACCATTCTGAATAGGAATCATTGACCACAACTCTTTGGACACGGTCCTTCATCCAGATTTTGTGTATAGAGCTGAGGACATGGGTTGCTAGATGGCCGCTAGCACATCCGCAATACCCAGTCCCTATAGCTCTGTGTGCCTTTATTGTGTAAAAAAACCGATTTGATACATATGCAAATTAACCTGAGATAAGTCCTGTACGTGAGATGAGTCAGGGACAGGACTCATCTCAGGTGAATTTACATATGTATCAAATATTTTTTACACAATAAAAGCACACAGAGCTATGGGGACTGGATATTGCGGATGTGCTAGCGGCCATCTAGCAACCCATGTCCTCAGCTCTATACACAACATCCCGGTGACAGGTTCCCTTTAAGAGCCCACCAAACATTTATCCCACAACAGAAGTTAAACCAACTGGTCTATAATTATCCGTGAAGGACCTTGATCCTTTTTTGAATATGGGCACCACATTTGTCTTGCGCCAATCACTTGGCACTGTACCAGTACCTAGAAAACCTTTAAAAATTATAAACAGGGGCACATCAATGACTGAACTGAGCTCTTTAAGAACTTTTGGGTATAATCCATCTGGACCCAGAGCCTTGTTCACATTTACCTTATTTAACTTGTCTTGGACCATATCTACCGTTAGCCAATTGAGTATATTACTGGATGTACTAACAGCCCCAACACCACAGATATCAGCTCCTTTCGCTTCTTTTGTATATACAGAGCTAAAAAAGCCATTTAGTAATTCTGTCTTTTCCTTATCTTCAGTGACCAACCCCCCTTTACCATTATTTAGGGGAACCTACCTGCTCAGACCTTGGTTTTTTAGCATTTATATATATATAAAGATTTTGGGGATTTGTTTTGCCCCTTTTGCCACCTGCTGTTCATTTTGTATTTTTGCAAATTTAATCTCCTTTTTACAGATTTTATTAAGCCATTTTTAAACTACAAAGGCTAAAGCTGACCCCTCAGATTTGTATTTTTTAAATGCCCTTTTTTTGTCATTCATCGCCCTTTTTACAGTAGCTGTAAGCTACATTTTAGCCATTTATACTTGTCACCTAAAGGAATACATTTTTTTGTGAAATTACTCAATGTGGAATTAAAACTCTCCCATTTAGCCTCAGTATTATTATGTGACAGTAGTTGCTCCCAGCTGCCCTGAAATTCTTCCCTTAACCCAGGGAAATTAGCCTTTTTAAAATTCAGTGTTTTTGCTCTCCCTGGCAGAGTTTGGTTCTTATAGTTTAGGGGGAATATAATTTATATTGTAGTCACCATTACCTAGTGTTTATCAAACAGTAACATTTACAACAAGCTCTGCATCATTAAAAAATTACCAGATCCAACAAAGCATTGGCCCTAGTGGGAGCTTCTACAAACTGGCCCATAAAGTGGTCCTGCAGCAAGTTGAGGAATCTTCTTCCCTTTGCGGTTGAGGCAGAATCATGTCCCCAGTCAATATCTGGGTAGTTAAAATCTCCCATTATGACCACTGTACCAGCCTGAGCAGCCCGCTTTATTTGGTTATACAGTTAAGCTTATATCTCCTCTGTGATGTTAGGGGGTCTATAGAATACACCAAGTATTATTTTTATCAGTGTTTATATCCCTTTGAATTTCCACCCATAAGATTTCCACATCCTCACCATCCGCACCTACAATTGCCTCTTTCACACTTGTCTTCAGATCACTTCTCACATACAGGCACACGCCACCTTCTTTTCTATTGACCCTGTCTTTCCTAAATAGTGTAAAACCTTCAATATTAGCAGCCCAGTCATGCGAAGAGTCCAACCATGCCTCAGCCATATAGTAATATTATTCAGTAACTGTATGGTAATATTACTCAGTCACTATATGCTGATGTTATTCAGTCACCACATGCCAATATTATTCAATAACTCTATGGCAATATTTCTCATTCACTGTATGGTGTTATACAGTTCGCATACAGTGATATTATTTAATAACTCTGATATTACTCATTTAATGTATGCTGATGTTATTCAATAACTCTTTGGTAATATTACTCAGTCATTGTATGCTGATGTTATTTAGTCACCATTTAGTGATATTATTCAATAACTCTATGGTAATATTACTCAGTGACTGTATGCTGATGTTATTTAGTCACCATTTACTGATATTATTCAATAACTCTATGGCAATATTTCTCATTCACTGTATGGTGTTATTCAGTCACTTTATGGTGATATTGTTCAATTGCTCTTTGGCAATATTTCACCATATATCCTGTACATTGTGTGTAGCCTTAATCTGATTACATGTCACGCCATGTGCACAGCTGTCCAACTACAATCCGTCTCAGTGCAGGCAAAGTGATTACGTATGCCAGGGCAGCCCTGGTTCGAGTTATAACTCTGTTTCCTGATTCCTATGCTTTACATAGACAGACATAATAAACTGGATGTCAGTGGATGTCTTAATAAAGCTTCTGCAGGAATCGTATATCAGCGGAGGCCACATTCCACTTATCTCTGGGTATGGGGGGGGGGGGGAATCTGTTCTCGAATGAGGGCTATGGCTTTTTTATTAAATGCATCACATTGTGAACACGAACATGACTGAGACATGAAGTTGACTGTTCTTCATCGCACTCATGGGAATATTCCATGCTCCTGCACTGTCATTTACATACTGTAATACTTGCAAGATGTGGACATGGTCTTATTCTATTAATCTAATGGACTTAAAGGGGTTCTCCAAGACCTGAAACTCTTTTTCTAATGGGCAGACAGGGTATAAATAAAAAAAAAAGATAAATAAGACTTAAAGGGCATCTGCCAGCAGATTTGTACCTATGAAACTGGCTGACCTGTTGCATTTGCGCTTGGCAGCTGGAGGCATCTGTGTTGGTCCCATGTTCATATGTGCCAGCAGTGTTGATGTAAGTCGTGTACCGAGGTGGGCTACCCAGGATACAGATAAGTCACAAACGAGGAAAACAACTCTGACACCAGCTTTTGCAAAAACGGAATTTTACAAACACGTGATAATAAATACAAAATCTGAGAACATAAAACTGATTCACATACACCCAGCCCGAAGGCTGAGAACCCTGTGTTGCACGGCGCCCCCTGATGGATGCCAGCGGAAGTTTTGCAGTAATTTACCTACTGGTGGGCACAACTAAACCTGCCTCGTCGTACCTATTATTACCCTGAAGAAAACACAAACAATTGTTTGGGTGCTTAGTACGAGTTAGCCTGCGGGGCAACACAACAGTTTACAATCTTACCGTGCTCTATAGTATTCCCCCTCCCATAACTAGTCCGGAAGCACGTGCCTACGTATTACTCCTGAGCAAAATGCTGAACTGGATTGAGTTCGAGGGGTTGTTTATCAGCTCTCAAATGTGCAATGTCCCTTTTAGTAATGGAGTTCTTGTAGAACCAGTAGCCACACTTTAGACCTGACACGAAGCAGAGACTGTGAGGGATACCACCCCTTGTGCCCACTTGATGTTAACTACGTAGAGCTCACGAGATGCGATATGGTCCCTGGTTACCAAGACGTAACATTACGCCCTCCTGGAGGAGCTTGTAAGGTCAGCTATGTACAGTTTACACAGACACCTCCAGTCCACGCGGGCACAGAGAGACAAGCTGAGGGAGTCTTTTCACTGCCGCAGTGAAAACAGCACTGTCTCAGCCCGGGTAATCTGCCACCAGCTTCTCGTTTGATATAAGCCCGGTCTGCTAACGGGATTATATAGGGTGAGAAACCAACCCACAGTAGCTTATAACTACTGTAGGCCGAAACACGGACATGGGGATTCGTGATCGAGATACAAGACGGCACAAGATTAAATTATATATTTAATCACCTTAAGGGCACACTAGATATAACACTATGCACACAGAATATATACAGTGGTCTGAGGTTACAAATACAGGTCATATGGTACACACAGGATTACACAGAGTACAAGTCAGTTACCGGGTAGATGAATGTTCCTTTGCGTTAGGATGGTGTAATAGTCCTTGGCTGTGGTCACGTGGGGGGCAGTGATGTCAGCTGTTTCCAGGTCTCTCCAAACACATGGCACGATGTGACCCCCTTTCAGAATAAGACCCGCCCGCTTTGCTGGCACAGGCCTTTTAACCTGTAGCCGGTCCCTCCCCTCCCGGCCTTTGGGAGGGGTCCACCCCCCCTCTGCTGGGCTGGCAGAAAATAACCCACAAAACCCTTTAGGGTTCATAGCTCCAGGCCTGAGGTCACAGGGAGATGGTTCTGGGACCAACGGATCCGCCTGGGTTCCGGCTACCAGTAGAGTCCAAGCATGGTACCGTTATTGGGTTTCTGTGGGGAGATATGTATATCTCCCTTCCTTGGCATCCCAACACTAAACTAAGACCATGGGCATGTTCATTGTGGCCACCGGGACACAAATATGTATATGGTTTGCGCCTGTGATGGCTGGGCGATTCATAATTCCTTATAAATCGCCGGTTCCATGCTGTCTGCTAGATTTGATTGAACTGGGGAATGGCTTTGACCCCCTGCAGGGAGGTTTTCCTGCAGGACCCATGCTATCTAAATGGGGTGTGAAATTGTAAACAAAGGTGGCCTGCAAGAAGTTCCCTGCCTTTGAAGCAGGGCCCTCCTGTGGAGTTTGATTTCCTCTGCCACTCCTGGAGCAAATGGCAGGAATCAAATCATACTCCATATTCCTCACACCTCCCCCCTTTAGAGGGCGCTAGGGGAAGCACATTCCTGTGTTTCCCAGTGTGCCCCTCCGCACCCTCTCTGGTGGCGAATGGCAAAGTGGTACGGCTGGAGTGCCAGTCTCCTGCGTACCCACCTTCCATTCGTTCCTGGCACTGAGGCCACAATTACTGGCGTCAGTCGGTACTATAAACGGCCGCGTGAAGTTGGCTGCCTGTGGTAATGGGAAGCTGGGAAGGGCGTCCTTCATTGCCTGGAAGGCCGTCTCGCAGTCAGTTGTCCAAGCAACTGCGGAGGGCAGCTTCTTGCTGGTGCGGTCCGTCAGGGGCTTCGCCAGGCTACTATAGTGGGGCACGAACCCCCTATAGCAAGGGTCCTCAAACTACGGCCCGCGGGCCACAAGCGGCCCGCCGAGGACTCTGATCCGGCCCGCCGGGTCTTTAACAGTTAACATTAGGCCTACGCGCATCTGCTCCCTCCCTCCGATGTCAGCTCTGCTCTGGCGGTACGTGACTGCTCACTGACATCACGCGCCTCCTCTCAGGCGACGCAGTGAGTTAGCGCCGCCGCCGCCCGCCAGCTTCTCGCATCACCGCCCGGAGCAGAGTGAAGAACAGCCGGAACAACTATATAACGTTGGCCCGTCAGTGTGGCAGTGTGTGGTGTGCATTTTTTACAATGGGGGGGTGGGGGGGGTGGGGGGGCCGATGCGGGGGACATTAAAATGGCGGCCACTTGTCTGTGGGGCAAATGAAAATGGTGGCCACTGTGACAGTGGGAAAACGGGCAGTTAGCTGGGTTGGCATGCTCTCATTTCATACTCAAAGAGACTGTCAACAGGTCAGTCAGAGTGACACTTGGATAATGAAATATCAGGGTGCCAATCTGCATTTCAATAGGTCAGATTCTGCAGCCTGATATTTCATTATCCAAGTCTCTTTGGGAAACAATTAAGAGCATGCCAATCCAGCCAACTGCCAGTTTTCTTTCCATGGGGCAACCATGATAATAAAATAGCATCCTACTTATATACGCATTTCCTTTCAGGCCCGTTATATAGGGAAAACCCCGTCCGATATATAGGGAGAACCCCGTCCGTTATATAGGGAGAACCCCGTCAGGCACTGATCTGGTCTGCATAGAAAGGATCTTCCTGCTTATATAGCCATTCCAAACCAGAACGTCAACTTAAGTGTAAAATAGATTACTGATTGCGTTTCCTTTTCAGTGTTCGGATTTAGGACGTATCAATTTGGCCCGTTATATAGGGAGATATAACAGAACCCCATCAGGGACTGAGCTGGTCTGCATAGAAAAGCCTGCAAGAGGTAAGTGTCCACATCGGGGGCACAGACCTGCAAGTGGGGGTTCTGGTTTGGAATGGCTATATAAGCAGGAAGATCCTATTTTAGTGTCATGGTTGTCCCATGGAAAGGATCTTCCTGCTTATATAGCCATTCCAAACCAGAACGTCAACTTAAGTGTAAAATAGATTACTGATTGCGTTTCATTTTCAGTGTTCGGATTTAGGACGTATCAATTTGGCCCGTTATATAGGGAGATATAACAGAACCCCATCAGGGACTGAGCTGGTCTGCATAGAAAAGCCTGCAAGAGGTAACTGTCCACATCGGGGGCAGAGGCCTGTAAGTGGGGGTTAATACACTGGGTGTGCGTATATATATATATATATATATATATATACACATGCACACATTGGTATTTTACTAATAGCAAGTTTGAATCCCTAGGAAACAATGATGTCAAGAAAAAGAAAAATTGACTCGGAGTGTAGGATATTCAAAGAACAGTGGACTTACGATTACTTTTTCATGCGGTATAAAGAAAAAGCTGTGTGTCTAATATGCCAGAATCTAGTTGCTGTGTTCAAAGAATACAATTTGCGTCGCCACTATCAAACTCAACATAAAGATAAATATGATTGTTTGGTCGGAGACGTGAGAAAAGATAAAATATTAAAACTGAAAAATACACTGACAACTCAGCAAAATACTTTTGTGAAGCAGAAGCAGCTAAATATTTCATCACTGCGAGCAAGTTTTCAAGTTGCCAAGCTAATAGCGCGCACTGGCAGACCATTTGTGGAGGGAGAATTTGTTAAAGAATGCCTTATTTCTGTTGCCAAAGAGATGTGTCCAGAGAAGGCCGATTTATTTAGTACAGTGAGTCTTTCGGGACCTACAGTGACACGAAGGATTGAAGAAATGGGAGACAATTTGCATCAGCATTTGCAAACCACTGCAAAAAAAAATTGCTATTTTTCCTTGGCACTCGACGAAAGCAATGATGTTCGGGATTCTGCCCAACTTCTCATTTTCATTCGTGGGACGAATGACTATTTTGAAGTCACAGAAGAGCTTGCTGCACTGCAAAGCATCAAAGGTACAACCACAGGAGCGGATATATATGAAAAGCTTTGTCAAACTGTGAATGGTTTGGAGCTGGATTGGGCTAAACTAGCCAGTGTGACAACTGATGGTGCTCCTAGCATGGTGGGGTCTAAGAAAGGAGTAATTGCTCACATTAAACAAGAGATGGACAAACATAACCATCCTCATCCAATTACCATACACTGCCTCATCCACCAACAAGCCCTGTGTTGTAAATCACTGAAGTGAAAATTGTGGTATCTTGTGTTAACTTCATTAGAGTTCATGCACTAAACCACAGACAATTTCAGGAATTTCTGTCTGAGCTAAATGTTGCCTATGAAGATGTTCTGTACCACACAGAAGTCCGTTGGTTGAGTCGAGGGAGAGTTTTGAGACGTTTCTATGACTTACTTCCACAGATTACAGCTTTTCTACTTTCAAAAAACAAAGAAGTACCAGAGCTCAATGATGCAGAATGGAAATGGCACCTTGCCTTTCTGACAGATATAACAGAGCTACTCAACAGTTTCAATCTGCAACTTCAAGGAAAAGGGAAGCTCATCTGTGATATGCAATCACATGTGAAAGCATTTGAAGTAAAATTAGGCCTCCTCATCAAACAAGTGAAGGAGGAAAACTTCTGCCATCTCCCCACAACTCAAAACCTGTTAGCAGAAAAACCATTGGTTCCATTCCCAAACAAAACATGTGTGGATTCACTGGAAACTTTGCAAAAGGATTTCAAATTTAGATTTAAAGAGCTTCATCTCCATGAACAGGACATACAGCTTTTCCGTAACCCATTTTCTATTGACATTGAAAATGTGGATACAATTTTCCAAATGGAACTAGCTGAACTGCAGAATTGTGACTCACTGAAAGACGCATTCAAGTCAAGCAGCCTTCCTAATTTCTATGCATCTCTCCCCTCTGAGACATATCCTAATCTCAGGAACCATGCACTCAAAATGGTAACCATCTTTGGCAGCACTTATGTCTGTGAACAGACTTTTTCAAGAATGAAACATCTCAAAATCTCCAACCAGATCTAGATTAACTGATGCACACTTGCATCACTTGTTACGACTAGCAGTGACAAATATGGAACCGGACATTGACCATCTCATTAGCCAAAAGCAAGCCCACAGTTCCCATTGAAGTACTGGTAAGTCTGCTGATTTATTTTAACTTTACAAATTTATATTGTATTTTTCACTTCAAAATAACATATGTGCAGTGTGCATAGGAATTTGGTCATAGTTAAAGGGATTTTCCCATCTTGGACAATGGGGGCATATCGCTAGGTAGGATATGCCTCCATTGTCCTATAGGTGTGGGTCCCACCGCTGAGACCCGCACTGATATAGAGAACGGAGCCCCGAAAGCGAAGGACGGCGCACTGCGCATAAGCAGCCGCCGTCCATTCATTTCTATGGGGCTGCCGAAAATAGGCTATTTCCGCCAGCCTCATAGAAATGAATGGGAGCATGGGCAGTGCATGCGCAGTACACTCCCATTCACTTACGGGGCTCCGTTCTCTATATAGGTGCGGGTCCCAGCGGTGGGACCTGCACCTAACGATATTCCCCTATTGTCCAAGATGGGAATACCCCTTTAAAAAATATAGTCCGGCCCTCCAATGGTTTGAGGAACAGTGAAGTGGCCCCCGGTTTAAAAAGTTTGAGGACCCCTGCCCTATAGTACCTAGTGGTGTCCAGGAAGGACATCACCTGGTTCTTGTCCTGGAGGGTGAGCCAGGATGTGCTGGCATCCGATCTCCCGGGCTCCGGTTCTGAAGCTTCCCCGCCTACCCAGGGCCCCTCAATTATGCCCAGCTGGCACTTTCCTGGCGTAATGATCAAGCCTGCCTGGCAGATCTGCCCGAGCATCTGCGCCAGATACTTCCGGGGATCCTCCCATGTGGGACCGAAGACGGCAACAATCTCCAGGTACACAGCCTTGTACCCTTCGAGTCCCTTAAGCAGGTGGACCATGCGCTTAGAATTGGCAGGGGCATACTTAATGCCGAAGAGCATCTCGGTGAACTCCGTCATTCCGAGCTTTTTGGTGGACATTTCCCGGAAGGGGCGGCATTCCGGGAGGGAACCTACCTCCCACTGCTGATGCACCTGCTTTCTGCCTTCCCCGGGTGTGGTCCAGGGTGGCCAGGTACATCCTGGCATTGAGCCGCTGGTGTGCGAGGTACGGGCCCTCCCAAGCCGTCTGAAGCTTGTCCTGAGGTACAGGGACCAGGATCCACACTTGCTGACCCACCTGGTGGGTCCTCTCACAAGCTATCTGGTCGTACCCCTGCTTCTGGACGGTCTGGGCCTGCCCCATATTGTCGTGCACCAACCGCGACAAGGTATGCGTCTTTTCCTGGAAGCGCACGACACACTCTATGACTAACACCCCAGGGTTGGCTACGTCTCCCGTCCAGGCCTCTGACCTAGCGGCCCCTGGGTATCTGGCCATCGGAATCTCGTGCGCAATCCACAAAAACTCAGCTCGGGGTCTGAGTCCGAGGGAGGCTTTGCCACTTGCTCCTTGAGAGCGTTCAGGCTGGCGTCAGCCAGTAACGCCAACTGAAACCCCTGACTGGACATGGCCAGAATAGCTGAAACTGCCACGTCCTCTGTCAGGTCCCCGGGACCTGTCTCCTGGCCTCCATCTGATTCGGCAGCCACTTGGTCGGAAGGGGGAAAGCCATCAGACCTCTGAGGGGCCCCTAGGGCCCCAACACTCCCACTGCGCGTGACAGCAGCTATGGTCACTGCCACTGCTGGTAGTGCCTGCCTTCCCTTGGCTTCCGACCAAGTCGCCAGTCCAGACGGACTAACCTGGCCTCTGACATCCCGGTTGTGGAGGACCCCTGCACTGAGGCTTTACTTGGGAGCCCTATCTCTCCTGGGACAGCTCTGACCTAATTTGCATCCTCCTCCTCCGCAGCTGTCTGCCCCCTGCTTGTCCCCTCAGTAGCCACACCTGAGGACAACAGGTCCCAGCATGCTTGCTGGCCACACTCTGGGACCTCAGCACAGCTGGCGTGAATGACTCCTCCCCCTTGAGGGGAGAGGCACACATTACATCCCCCACATCCCCATCAACAGGCATGTTATGAACAATAACAGTATCAACAGGTGTGGACATGACATCACATTCTGGGGGATTGGACCTCGGGGTGTCAGCGGCCACGTACTTAGACACAAGCCGCCCCAGGTCCGTCCCCAGCAAATCACTGGCAGGGATATTTGAGGATACCCCCACCTCCCTTACTCCTCAACCGGTGCCCCAGTCTAAATAGACCTTGGCAACGGGCAGCGCTGGTTCTACTCCTCCGATCCCGGAGACAGTAAGGGATCTCCTGGGCAATAAATCATGGGGTGTCACCAGTTCAGTGCGTACCAGAGTCCTCTCAATTGTAAATTGTCAAGGGACCTCCCACCACCCCCACCCACAACACAGTGGACGGTTTCTGGGTCGGCGACTGGGACTGGTCCCTCGGGCGCTGGGGACACATGGCCTCTGAAGTCCTGTTGTTGGTGTATTCATTGGCCAGGGCTGCCGTTGTGGAGGCCCCTTTTGGCTTCCGGTCACGGAGGTACTGCTGTAGGTCCTCCGGGCAATTCCACAAGAACTGCTCTGTGGCGATGAGCTCCTTCAGCTGCTGGACGGTGGTGAGCTCCAATCCTGTGGTCCATTGGTCGACCGCTCTCAGCAAGGCACGCATGTGATTGACCCAGCCCTGGGGAGAACCCCTCTGCAAACTTCTGAGCTTTTTCCGGTATGTCTCAGGGGTCAAGTTGTACTGCCTTACCAGAGCCTGTTTGATGTCCTCATAGCTCAGGATGGTCTCGCTGGGCAGGTACCTGAAGATTTCAAGGGCTTTTCCCCTGAGACGTGGTGTGAGGAATCTGACCCACTGGTCCTCCGGCAGCTGGTACTGATGGCAGGCCGTCTCAAATGCCAACAAGAAAGTGTCCAAGTCCCCATCTTTGTCCAGCAGGGGAAAGTCCTCCGCCCGTAGTTTGGGAATCCGGATCTCTGGAGACTGACATCGGGCTGGAGAGGACTGCTGCAATTGGAGCGTCAGCTGGAGCATTTGTAGCTGGTGCTCACGCTCTGCATGCTCGCGAAGTTCTCGTTCTGCAGCCTCTGTTTGTTCGCGATGTTCTGCAGCTGCCATCTCATAGGAAGCCTGGTCTCTGGCCTAGAGTCGGTCTAGGGCAGCCTGTAGGAGAGCAGCCGAGACTGCCTGTCTGGGGGATGGGCAGGTGGAGTGAGGCCCACCGCGGACCTCACCTCCGGCAACTGGCTCCTTGGGGAGCTTTGGCTGTGCTCCCCCTCTCCTAGAATAAAGCTGCCTTCCACCTCCTCTCGACCCACTATCTGGACTGCATCCTCCCCGCCATCATTCATAGCCTCGGCCATCTCCTTAGCATTTCTTCTTGTGTAACTGGCCATCATTGCCACAAATGGTCACTGACACAGACTGCCACCTGATGTGCACACACACACCTTATTGTATTTGCACTCAGACTGTCTAGTGTTGAGCTGATCTTAAGACTCCAGCAGAAAAAGCTACAGCTGGTAGTCTTTAGTGTCTGGGAGTATAGGTCTCACACTCGCACACACTAGTATCTCGATCCCACTTTGCTACCACCAATATGTGAGGGATACCACGCCTCGTGCCCGCTTGACGTCAACTACGTCGAGCTCATGAGACGTGATATGGTCCCTGGTTACCAAGACGTGACGTTACGCCCCCCTGGAGGAGCTTGTAAGGTCAGCTTGGTACAGTTTACACAGACACCTCCTGTCCATGTGGCACAGAGATGCAACAAGCTGAGAGAAACTTTTCACTGCCGCAGTGAAAATGGCGCCGTCTCAGCCCGGGTAATCTGCCACCAGCTTCTTGCTTGATATAAGCCCGGTCCGCTAACGGGATTATATAGGGGGAAAAACCAACCTGCGGTAGCTTATAACTAGACCGAAACACGGACGTGGGGATTCGGGATTGAGATTCAAGACAGTTCTATATATACAAACTGAAAAGAATGGCGTGGTATTAAATAGGCAGGAAATGCTCAGTGATGTCAAGCACGGTACCGTTATTGGGTTTCTGTGGGGAGATATGTATATCCCCCTTCCTTGGCATCCCACCACTAAACTAAGACCATGGGCATGTTCATCGTGGCCACAGGGACACAAATATGTATACAGTTTGCGCCTGTGATGGCCGGGTGATTCATAATTCCTTATAAATCGCCTGTTCCATGCTGTCTGCTAGATTTGATTGAACTGGGGAATGGCTTAGACCCCCTTCAGGGAGGTTTTCCTGCAGGATCCATGCTGTCTGAATGGGGTGTGAAATTGTAAACATAGATGGCCTGCAAGAAGTTCCCTGCCATATGGCCAACACTGCAGTGAGGTGCGTGCACGTTCTTACTGACCAGGGTCTGCTCTTTATCCGCTGACAACTCGGAACCGAACAACCAGTCTCTCCAGCAAACATGAATTCCCCAGGGTGCAGCTTTGTTCCTCAGCTCTTATCAGCCTTCCTGGAAACAATCTTCCTTTCCCTTGACAGGATCTTCCCTAAACAGGATCTAGGTCTTGGACAGCGAACTGCAGCTGTGGTCACTGAGGGGTCCTCTCACTCCTGGATCCATCGGATTTTCTGCTCACACACACAGCTTCTCAGTCTCAGCTAGCTTCTAAGATGGTTCCGGTTCTCCTTCTTCATGCTCTGAAAAAAACACACCTCTCATGAATATGGAAATATGTATTTGCAGTCAGCTATGCCTAGGAAACAGGAGCATCTTGTGGCCAAACAGCAGAATGTCAGTCCAGAACATTTAATTTAATCCACACACAGAGAATTCAGGCGGCGTGCAGCATGATGTGAGCGTGCTGCGGGCTCCACCCCCCCCTCCGACCTCTGACCGCTCGACCTCTCCACCTCCTCGCCTTCTTGCCTTCTTACCGTGCCGTGCCGTGCTGACCAGTGTGCGGCTAGTTGTTTGTAACGGGATGCCGGTCTGAACGAGGTGCCGCTCCGGAGTTGTCCTCCTTACTTCTCGCTCCTTCACCGCGGCTGACTGAGCAGTGTGTGCCGGGCTGCTGGGTTGATTGAGGTGCCGCTCTCTACTGCTGATGCCTGGACCCTGAAATCGGCGCTCCACTGGGTAACCTGTGGTTTGGATGGTTTGGCGGGCTGATTGAGCGGTGGGTGTGGGACGTGCAGTGTGGCATGCAGTGGGAGCTGACAGAGACCGGTCAGCATTATGCATTAATTATTATACATGAACTTTTAAAGAACCCCAGGAGGGTGGTAGTGACCATCTGTGTGCGGTGAGAGCGCACTGCAGCAGGCCTCCGTGTTGAAATCCCCTAGGGAAACATTAATCTGCTGCATGGACGAAACCCACCAGTACGTATTGGAGTGGTGAGATCCTATGATCATAACTTTCCCGTCTTATCCATACAGAAGACAGCAGAACCCAGAGACACCGAAGAGTGGGACCGCATCTAATCTCTGTAAAGTGGAGCCATTTACGGGTTTGAATTTATGGACTGGCCGCGATTAGGACGGGCAAGTAGAGTGAAAGTCACTCATTTGACTGTTTAATATTGTCATTACTGTCAATAATACCTGATAAATTCACTAACAAAAATAAAAAATAAAATAAAAAAAAATAAAATAAAAAAACATCATAAAGTCACCTTGGGTAACCTCTTAACAATACTAACAAAGTTACATTATTGAATGATCTAAGGGGCCACTATTGAATGATCTAAGGGGTACGATTGACTCCTCAGTTCCAGTTTGAGGGACCGATTACTATTTCCAAGGGGACATTTCAAAGGAGACATGGAGTCGGGTTGAACCACCAAGACCTGGGCCAAACTGCGGAGTTACTGTTTTGGAGTGTCGCGGCCACTTAAAGATCTGATTATGGCCCCTAAAGCCCCAAACAGGAAATCTGTGGGCACTATGTCCCCAAAAGGGTCAGAAAATAAAAGCCCTAGACAAAACAGAGAGGTATTTAAGAGTTTTCCCTACAAAAACAAGAGGAACATTGAAACCTGTTGCCCGCCAAGAAGAAAAGGAAGAGCCTAGAAAAATCTTAATGCCCTCAGACTATAGTGACAAGGAAGACATGGATACTCGGATCCACTCGCGTATGGAAATAATTGAGAAAAAATTGGGGGATATTCTGGACACTTTAAAAATTACCAATCAAGCTTTAGGAACGCTTACAACTACCGTATGCTCTATGCAAACTGACATCTCTCTCCTTATGGACGATATGGACAAAATTCGCGGTAGTGTAAATGAAACCAAACAATCTCTAACTGACACTAAAAATGAAGTTTCCTCAATGGGGAAAAAAACTGAAAGGATAGAGTTAGAGCATAGGGCCCTCAAAGAAAAATTGACCGATTTAGAGGATAGGTCACGCAGGGGGAATATCCGATTGATAGGCTTCCCTGAAGGATCAGAGGGGGATGACCCAGGGGGATTTAAACAGAAATGGTTGGGGGACTCCCTGGGCCGAGATTCCTTTTCATCATTATTTATGGTTGAACGAGCACATAGAGCCCCCAATAAAAGACCGCCCCCTGGCGCCCAGCCACGCGGCCTCCTTGCTAAAATTTTGTGTGCCAGTGACCGAGACAAAATACTACACCAAAAAAGAGAGTTAGGCGATTTAGTGTATAAATGGGAATAAAATCTCGATTTACCCTGATTATTCCTTCTCTACCCAGCTTAAAAGAAGGCAATTTGGGGAGGTCAAGAAACTCCTTATCAACGCTAATATTAAATATTCAATGGTATTTCCGGCCAAATTAAGAATAGTATATAATGATTCTGTTTCCTTTTTTGCAAGCTCTGAGGAGGCCTCTGTTTGGTTGGACGCCAGGGGGATATGAGATGAGAGATATAAATACTCGCTCTGAGGCGTCTGTCTTTTTTTCTTTTACTTTTCTTTCCCTTTATGGCTAAACATGAAGCATGTATTCAAAAGCCGCCACTCTGTTTTGGTGTTTACATTGCTGTCCTTCACTGTTTATATGGTGGGTAGGAAAGGTGAGGGGTGAGGGGAGGGGAGGGGGGGGTTTGGAGGGGAGAGGGGGGGGAAGGAGGCCTAGGCGATGTGTAAGAGGAGCATGGGTCTTAATTGTCCCATGCACCATGGAAAGGTGGGATTGGGGTGGGAAGGATTGTTTCACTGCTGCGGGATTCAATATAGAGTCAGGAGGGGAGCGGAGGGTATGGACCAGCATCTATATCGGGGTAAATGGCACGTATTTTGACATGTAATGTCCACGGATTGGCGGACAAACTCAAACGGAGGGTGGTCTATGATACCATCTTTAGACATTTACCTGCCATCGTGGGGCTGTTGGAGACCCATTTAACTGCTGAAAAACTGTACTATATGCGAAAGTCCTGGACGCAGTACGAGTACCACTCCCACTATTCGGCCTATTCGCGGGGAGTAAGTGTCTATATCCACAGAAATGTGGATTATGACCCATATGATCAATGGATCGACAAAGAAGGCAGATTTGTATTTCTGTATGGCCGATGGATGGGACTGGTGTGCGTGCTCGCGTTTGTATATATCCCCCCCCCCCCTTCTGAGGTGTTGAGGAAACTTGCAGAATATATTGGGAAATGTGACCCGTGTCCCATATTAGTTTCGGGAGATTTCAATGCCGTTATGGATAATAGGGATAGGGTATCCATGATTAGTGGAGGGGGGGGGGGTGTAGCTGAACAGTCTACGGCCCTAAGCAGGATCTGCCAGGAGTTAGGCCTTATAGATGTGTGGCACTCTCTGCATGGGAAAAAAAAAGTGCCTTCTCCTGTTTTAGCAGATCCTGCAGGGTCATGTCTAGGATAGATATATCCCTGGCGACCCCAGGATTTTTGGAACGGATACAAAAAATGAAGTATGAGCCACATGGTATATCCGACCATATTCCAATGCTGTTATCAATGTTCGATTCTGCGCAAAAGGTCAGAAAACCCTTTAGGTTAAATCCACACTGGATACATCTGGTTGGGGACCAAGAAAGTATTGGGGAGGATATTTTAGAATTCTGGGGATTAAACTATGGCTCCACACACATACACTTTGTATGGGATTCCCTGAAGGCCATGATAAGAGGGATATACTGTAAGAGGATTAAAAGAAAAAGGGCGGAATACGCCAAGACGGAAAAAGAATTGGCACAGAGGGTTGGGGCTTTGGAGGCAGATTTGGCCAGACAGAACAGGGAAAGGACTCGTATATTATTAATAGAGGCTAAGAGGGAACATCAGATTTTTTTATATGAAAAAGCGCAACATAAGGCCTTTTTTGCAGGACAGCGTGCTTTTTTTGAAAAAGGGAAAACAGGCAGATTGCTGGCATCTGTAGTCGCTAACCAAAAGACTCAAACCCTGATAAAACAAATTAAGCTACCTTCTGGCGCCTTAACTAATGACCACCTAAATATTAAATCTGCCTTTATAGAATATTTCACTAAACTATACCAGTCGGATCTCGGGGTGGAGGGAGGAGCCCCGGTTCACTTTTTGGACAGGGTGGAACTTCCTTGCCTCTCCGACCAAGACTGTGCTAAAGTAAATCTGCCAATAACACTTGAAGAGTTGGAAGTTGCGTTAGACAGTATAAAAAATAATACAGCCCCGGTCCGAGACGGTCTGCCTTTTGAAATATATAGAGTACATCGTAAAACGGTACTGCCTCTTCTCCTCCAAATGTTTAATGAATCTTGGAGGGACGGTTCACTCCCCCCCTCTTTGAGGGAGGCCTCCATCTCTTTAATCCTGAAAAAGGATAAAGATAAGACCGAAGTTGGATCGTATCGTCCAATTTCATTACTCAATACCGATTACAAAATACTTGCCAAACTCCTTGCTAATAGGTTGAGGGGGGTTATTCACTGTCTGGTCCACCCGGATCAGACGGGGTTCATCCCACAACGAAATATACAATCTAATATCCGTAGAGCTTTTCTTAACATATATGTCGGGGAGGGGGAGGACCGCTCCATCCTGTCTCTGGATGCCGAGAAAGCCTTTGACAGGGTGGAGTGGCCCTTCCTATGGGAAACCCTGACTAGAATGAACTTGGGTGAACATCTCATTAAATGGATACAGCTGCTCTACTTTGGGTCCACGGCTAGTGTCAAAATAAATGGGATTGACTCAGAACAGCTCCCTCTACAGCAAGGCACCCGGCAGGGATGCCCCCTTTCACCTTTGATATTCGCCCTGGTATTAGAGCCTCTCGCATGCAGAATCAGACAGTCTGAAGAGATCATAGGTTTTGGAGGGAAAGGAGAAGAAGACAAAATTAGCCTGTATGCGGACGACATCTTAATCTTTTTGAGGTAGGGATGGAAGGGTGTCCAACCTTTGATCAACATTTTGGAAGAATATGGGGCCTTATCAGGCTATAAAGTGAACTGGGATAAGTCTGAATTCCTCCCTCTAGTTCGAGCCGCTCCTGATTGAGTATCAGCTATTAGACCACTTGGCCTTACCGATTCTATTCGTTATCTGGGTATTAGTATTAGTGCAGATCTGACTAGATATAACCTCCTGAATATAACTCCCATGATTAATAAGGTGAAGGAAAAGATCCGAACTTGGCAGAAGCTGCCTTTGTCACAGGCAGAAAGGATAGCATTGGTTAGGATGGTGGTCCTCCCTATGGCCCTATACCCCTTGATAGCATGTCCGATATGGATTGATGATTCCTTTTTTGGGCTCTTGGATAAATTACTAAATGAATTAATTTGGGGGAGGGGAAGGGTTAGGATCAAGCAAAAATACCTCTGTCTCTCTGAGAGGGATGGTGGCCTTTCCCTCCCATTCTTGCAGGGATACTACATCGCAGCTCAGATAAGGTGGTGGGTGGGGCGGGGGGTGGATCACCAATCTGTGACGCTGCTGAATATCCTGTCAAGGGATTTTCAGGGGCCATATGGAGACATTTTCTCTATTTTGGAGACTGGGCATCTAGGAAAAAGGAAAAAACTGTGTTTAATCAGTGACACGTCAGATAGGGTCTGGAATAAAACTAAAAAGATATTGGGTGTAAGCAGCCCCACACTTTTTACTCCACTTTGGTATAATTACAATTTAAAAGAGTTCAGGTTAATTGAAGATTATAAGTATTGGAATTCACGCGGTATTAACCGCTTAACTCAAATAATGTCTCATGGAAGTATTATCCCTTTTGATGAATTAATAAAGGGAATAAATGTCACCTCTTTAGATAGATATAGATATGCACAAATTAGACATGCATACACGAACACCCAGGATAAAGATTCTTTGATCACCAGGGCAAATTCCTTTCTGGATTATTGTTTTAAATTTAGGGATACACAACTCACTCTGTCACAAATATATCGTAGATTCCATGACTGCTTAGGAGAAACAACATCATTTAAAAGCGAGGAAGGATGGGAAGCTGAATTAGGCGTAGGAAGTATGGTTGATTGGGATATAGTATATCGAAATATAAAAAAAGCATCAATATCCCAAAACTATAGATTAATCCAGTTTAGAATTGTACATCGCCTGTATTACTTCCCCGCCTTCCTCGCCAAAATATATAGAGGAAGAAGGGATACGTGTTGGAAGTGTCTGGCTGAAAACGCAGGTTTAGCTCATTTGCTATAGGATTGCCCAGAAATAAATGGATTCTGGACCAGAATATATGAAGAACTATACAGTAGATATAAGATTAAACTGAACCGCTGCTTTGAGCAAGCAATATTAGGTCTCATCTCCCATGTGGATTTAACACCCTATCAGATTAAAATCTCCTTGGAGAGCTTTGTGGCCGCAAAGGCCTTGATCCTTAAATATTGGGGCACAAAAAATAGTCCTACTTACTCAGAGTGGAGGGCCCGGATAGAAACCTTTGAGGTTTATAGAAGAATGGTAAGAAAAACAGAGTAGTCCTGGAAGGGGTGGGTCTTTGACGCCTCTTCTTTAACTCCTCTTTGCCCCAAACAGCCTGACCGCTTATGTATTGATCATGAGAAACAATGGGAGACGGTTGGATCCCGCAGCAGTGAATCAAGGGGTGGGGGGGTGGGAATAACGGGGCCAACTATGTGGATTGATGTATGATTATTTGTTATTTTTAAACTATGTGTAATGGAATTCACATTTTTTCGGTTCAGAAAAATAATAAAGAATTTATTATAAAAAAAAAAATTAATCCACACACAAACAGTGTTCAAACAATAGGAGCTGTTTCTCAATCTCACATGGAGAAAAATGATGTTTTAATATATACAAATGAGCCTATAGGAGCAACGGGGGGGGGGGGGGGGTTGTCCATTACACCTAGAGGCTGTGCTTTCTCTGCAACTGCTGTGCCCTCTGCACTTTGATTGACAGGACCAGGTGTGATCATGTTTACAATGCCTGGCCTTGTCAAAGTGCAGGGGGTGCAGCAGTTGCAGAGAGAGCAGAGCCTCTTGGAGTAATGGCAATGCCCCCATTGCTCCTAGAGGCTCATTTGCTTATATTAAAATAAAAATTTTCTCAGCAATGTGGGCACATATGAACATGGGGCCAACACAGATGCCTTCAGCTGCCAAGAGCACATGCAACAGGTGAGCCAGTTTCATAGCTAAAAATCTGCTGACAGATGCCCTTTAATGTGTGACTTGCACAGATGTCACCGCTGCTTATCAATCAGTGGTTTCAGTGGTGACATGTTCTTGTACGGCGTGTGACCACCGGAGACTGAGGCGTATACAGTTATTTAATCTAGACTACTGGATTCTGGATTACCAGACTTTTGCTTTCGTTCTGTGTTGACCTCCATTATACTTCTGCATGTACACAGCTGTATAGCAGCCGGCACTGTTCTGTCAGGTTTAATTAATGCAGTATCATTAACCGTACAATAAAATCTAATAACGAGTCTTGGGAAGAGCAAGATCTGACATTGTTTATAGTGTTTTATGGCTTCATCAACAAGCAAAATGTGAAATGAGCGACGTTGCAGGGAAGGAAAGGTGAATGTGGTCGAAAATCATTATTATGTTCATTTAACAAAGCTCCCAGGATCCAACATTAATTACACCCGACGCTAATCTACCTGAAAGAAGTGGGAGACAGCCCCTTCAACCACTGCAGCCACAAGACAAGGCAAGACAAAATTATGGATCTAAGCCTTTCATGTGTGATACTGTCTGCTGAGTTGTTATATCCAATCTTATCATGTGTGATACTGTCTGCTGAGCCCTGTATCTAAGGCTACTTTCACATTAGCGTTTTCAATTCAGCTATTGAGATCCGTCATAGGATTATCATGTGTGATATTGTCTGCTGAGCTATGTATCTAAGCCTACCATGTGTGATACTGTCTGCTGAGCTCTGTATCTAAGCCTGTCATATGCAATATTGTCTGCTGAGCTGTGTATCTAATCCCACCATGTGTGATACTGTCTGTAGAGCCATGTATCTAATCCTGTCATGTGTGATACTGTCTGCTGAGCTGTTTATCTAAGCTTATCATGTGTGATACTGTCTGCTGAGCTGTGTATCTAAGCTTATCATGTGCGATATTGTCTGCTGAGCTGTGTATCTAAGCTTATCATGTGCGATATTGTCTGCTGAGCTCTGTATCTAGCCTGTCATATGCAATATTGTCTGCTGAGCTGTGTATCTAAGCCTACCATGTGTGATACTGTCTGCTGAGCTCTGTATCTAAGCCTGTCATATGCAATATTGTTTGCTGAGCTGTGTATCTAAGCCCACCATGTGTGATGCTGTCTGTGGAGCCATGTATCTAATCCTGTCATGTGTGATACTGTCTGCTGAGCTGTTTATCTAAGCCTATTATGTTTGATACTGTCTGCTAAGCTGTTTATCTAAGCCTATCATATGCAATATTGTCTGCTGAGCTGTGTATCTAATCCCGCCATGTGTGATACTGTGGATGCTGCCACCCTGCCTGTTTTTTTTCAAATATCTCTCCTGCGCCCCTCTATGCCCCCCTGCAGTTTTCCCGCTCAGTATGTTAATACAGAGCATTGGTACAGGGAGGAGGAGACGCCAGGGTTTTTCAATGGGCGTTTCCTTCTCCCTGGCTGTGATGCTCTCCACTGTGATTGGACCGCGGCACAGCCAGGGAGAAGGAGACGCCCATTGAGAAACCCTGGCGTCTCCTCCTCCCTGTACTGATGCTCAGTATTAGCATACTGAGCGGGAAAACTGCAGGGGGGGCATAGAGGGGTGCAGGAGGGATATTTGAAAAAAAAAAATAGGCATTGTGGCAGCATCAGCCACCGCAAGGAAAGTTATTTATCCAAACAAAAACAAAAAACAGGTCCTTTTTAACAACCCAGTACATTTCCTATCATGTAATATGTATTAGAATTGTACAGTATCTAAGCTGATTGTGTGTGATACTCTCGGAGAGGCTTCCAGCACTAAGTTCCTCATCTTATATTTAGGATGCTCTGTGAGCAGTGACTATAAAACATGGTAATAAAGTAATCTATAATAATAGCTTCATGAAAGATGCACCAGAATATAAAAGGTTAATTGTTTTTTCTGCAGTTGGTTTTTATAGAGAGATAAGGGTGAAATGTCATTATTACCTTTTAGAGAATTACACTGAATACTACTTCACTGCTGGGGCCTTACAACAAGATATGTAGATAGAAAGATAGATATAAGATAGATAGATAGAAATGAGCAGGGACGTTGCTAGGGTCTCAAAAGATCCGAGGCCCTAAGCCCCAATGAATGTGGTCCAATTCTCTTAAGTTGTCCCGTCCCCCCCCACACACACACACACACATCACATTTTACTGTACATGCTATACAGCAGCATGTACCTCTCACATCCAGGGCCTCCCAGTTGACATCTCCTCTGATGTAGATCTTCTTTGTCATCATCTTCTCCATTCAGTCCGGACACTTCACTCACCTGCCTCGTCTCTGCAGAGTGTGACACACAGACATCTTAGGTTCCTCACATTGCTATCATCCCCCAAGCTGGAGTCCCCACAGTGTTATCCTGCTGCTCACTGTGCGCCTCAATACCCCCAATTACTATCCTGAAGAAATAATAGTGCCATACAGATCGTACTCCCACAGTAATAGTGCTCCTCAAAATCACACCAACAGTAATTCGCTTCTATAATGCCCTCATCAGTAATACTGTCCCCTACAGTGCTCCTAACCGTAATAATGCTCCCCAAGAGTTCCTCCATTGGTAGAAGAGCCCTCCAGTATTAATAATGCCCTCACAAAACCCCCAGGAGAAATAAGGCCCCCCTATTGCTTCCCCAGTGGTAATAAAGATCCCTGCAGATCCCTCAGTAGTAATAAGGTGCCCCATAATGCTCTTAGTAGAAATAATGTAAGGCAGATCTATAGGTCCCTCCTATAGAGCCCTCCCTCCACTGTAGAGTCTCCCATCTAAATAACATCACACCATCTCTCCAGCCCCCTCCAATATACAGTCCCATGTAAATATCATCCCTATCTATCTATCTACAGCCCCCTCCAAAATACAGTCCCATGTAAATAACATCACTTCCCTCCCTTCAGCCCCTCCAATATACAGTGCCATGTAAATAACATCACCCCCTCCCCAGCCACCTTCAACATACAGTCCCATGTAAATAATATCACCCCCTCCCCAGTCACTTCCAACATGCAATCCCATGTAAACAACATCAACCCCTCAACAGCCAGTCCCATGTAAATAACATCACTCCCTCCTCCAGCCACGTTTACGAGTCCCATGCCAATAACATTGCCACCTCAATATTCAGTCCTATGTAAATAGTATTACTCCCTCCCACAGGCGTCAACATACAGTCCTATGTAAATAACATCACTCCCTCCCACAGTTGCCATCAACATACAGTCCCATGTGTATAACATCACCCCCTCCCCAGCCACCTCCAAAACACAGTCACATGTAAATAACATCACTCCCTCCCACAGCCGCCATCAACATACAGGCCCATGTAAATAGCATCACCCTCTCATACATGCCGCCTTCAACATACAATCCCATATAAATAACATCATCCTGCCCCAGCCACCTCCAACATACATTCCCAGTTAAATAAATAAATAGATTTGGGTGGATAAATAGATATATATGAGATAAGGGGGCATATACTGGGGGCATTACTGGCACATCATGGGGACAGGATGGGGGCATCTACTGGGGGCATTACTGGTACATCATGGGGACACTATGGGGGGCATCACTGGCACATCATGGGGGACTATGGGGGACTATGGGGGCATTTATACTGGCACATCATGGAGGCATCTACTAGGGGTATTTATACTGGCACATCATGGGAGACATTATGGAGGCATCTACTGGGGCATTTACACTGGTACATCCTGGGGAAACTATGGGGGAATGTCATACTGGCACATTATGGGGGAATCTTATACTGGCACTATAGGGTTGGAGGGGAGAACACTATGGGGGCAGATTATATAGGCACATCATGGGGGCTCTATGGGAAAGGGGAAGGAGCACTATGTGGGCATTATATAGGTATTATATTTTATACTTGCACACATTATGGGGGCACTATAGCGACATTAGCTCAACTGCAGCCACTAAGAGGGGGAATTTTTTTGTACTGGCACACAGAATAGAAGCATTTTTGACCTAGTGCACATCATTAGGCCTCATGCGGTGGCGTAACTACCAGGGAAGCGGCTGCTTCAGGGCCCGTGCTGCCAAGGGTCCCGGCGCCCCGGCAGCGTGTGTGACAGTTAATTTTCAAGTTAGTTAAATATGATCGATTCTTGTTGTTCAGGGCCCCTTCACAGCAGCAGCGGTGGCGGACCAGGCCCCCTCGCTAATGTGATCTTAATGTCTTCTGATGTGTCTGGGATTCGAACCCACAACCTTCATGTATCAGAGGCAAAGCATTTACCCACACAGCCATAAGGGTTGCATTGAAACTGCTACATCTAATACACATGACAACCAGCACACTCAGCTCTACTATATCTCTATATATGACAGCTGCCCCAGCAAACCCAGCTCTGCTTCATCTATACACATGACAGCTGCCCCAGCACACCCAGTTCTGCTACATCTATACACATGACAGCTGCCCCAGCACACTCAGCTTTACTATATCTCTATATATCTATCTACTGTATAGCAATACTTAGAGATATATAGATTTAGCAGAGCTAAGTGTGTTGGGACAGCTGTCATATAGAGATATAGCAGTGCTGGGTGTGTTGGGGTAGCTGTCATGTGTATAGATGTACACTTAGCCAGCTATAACAGTAGAAGTCTCATATTTTTTCAGTCATTGGCAAGGCTGCTCTTATGGTAGTGTGGTTAAGTGCTTTGCCTCTGATACAGAAGGTCGTGGGTTCGAATCCCAGCAGAAACTTTTCTGAAATACAAGCACTGACTCCATATATGGACATACAGGGCGTGACACAGGAAGAGGCTGCATCGCATCGCTGACATGGAGGTAAGTAGAAGTGTTTATTTTTTTTTAATACCCGACTGTTACTGCCATGGGGGGAGCAGGAAGCACTTGATACTGGCACATGGGGGGAGGGGGGTTGGCACCTGATACTGGCACATGGGGGGAGGGGGGTTGGCACCTGATACTGGCACATGGGGGGGGAGGCACCTGATACTGGCACATGGGGGGGGAGGGGTTGGCACCTGATACTGGCACATGGGGGGGAGAGAGGCACTTGATACTGGCACTTTTTTGGGGGGGGGAGATGGCACTATGATACTGGGACATGGGGGGAAGAGAGGCACTTGATACTAGCACGTGGGGGGGGGGTTGGCACTATGATTCTGGCACATGGGGGGGAGAGGCACTTGATACTGCCACTTTTTTGGGGGGGGAGATGGCACTATGATACTGGGACATGGGGGGGAGAGAGAGGCACTTGATACTGGCACATGGGGGGGTTTGGCACTATGATACTGGCACATGGGGGGTGGGAAGGAGAGAGGCACATGGGGGGGTGATGGAACTATGATATTGGGACATGTGGGGGGGAGGAGAGGCACTTGATACTGGCACATGATGGGGGGGGGCATCTATGGGGAGACTTACTGGCACATTATTGGGGGGCATTATGGGGGACACTAGGCCGGCAGCTTATCAGAGGCCGGACACTGAGGGGCATCTACTGGGGCACTATATATGGTGCATTTTATACTGGTACATCATGGGGGGCACTAGCAGGAAGGGGGGAGAGGAGCACTATGGGGGAATTTACTGGGGGCACTATATAGGGGTATTTTATACTGGCACATTATGGGGACATTAGCTCAACTGGAGGCATTACAATGGAGTATTTCTTGCATTGTCACATTATAAGGAGAATTATTTCTACTGGGGGTGGGGGGGGCATTATGGTGGGCTTTTTTACTCCCCCATGGTATGACCCCCTAGTAGCAGCACCAGCCTCTCCCTGCTCTTCTATCCCTCTGCCCTTTCTCCAAATCCTTATTATGAAATCTTTCTCATTAGGATAAAGCACAACATCAGCTCTGCCGAGCCCCCCGGCCAAAGTGTTGAAGTGGTGTCCGAGATCCCCAAGGGCCAAGCCAAGTAACTGTAAGTTTTCATATGAAATATGTTTATGTTATACACATATACCGCTACACTGTGCCCCACAGTATACAGTATACCGCTACACTGTGCCAAAGGAGTGGGGTTTACACAGGAGGAGGGATGTGCGAAGCGCGCTGGGGGGGCCCTTACAAATATTTGCTGTGGGGCCCAGTCACTTCTAGTTACGCCCCTGGCCTCATGCACACGACCGTTGTGTGCATCCGCGTCCATTACGTCATTTTTCACAGTTTAGCAGAGGTCCCATTTATTTCTATGGAGCTGTGAAAAAAAAACTGATAGTCCTCCGTTTTTTATCCGCGTCCGTGATCCGTGATTCCAGTCCGTCAAAAAAATATAACCTGTCCTATTCTTGTCAGTAGAAAATGGAGGACGGACCCATTCAAGTCAATGGGTCCGTCAAAAAAAAACGGATGCACAACTGGTATGTCATCCGTGTCCGTTTTTTTCTACAAGACCTTGGTGCAGTAAAATTACACTTTTCATTAACCTTCCTTTTTTTTCCCCCTGTCAGACAAAAAAAAGGAAGATACAAGGAAACACAACTGAAGCAAAATCGGACACGGACCACTGAAGCCAAATCACTGACAGTGAAAAAACACTGTTGTGTGCATGAGGCCTTAGGGGGATTTTTTTGTACTGGCGCACATTATAAGGGACATTCTTTGTACTGGTGCTCATTTTAAGTGGCCAGTTTTCCCCTCACAGATAATTGTAATGGTTTTGGTTGGCATGTTTGTTTTTTTCTTTCATGTATTTTATTATTTTTCCTTTTTTAGCTTATTTTTTAAAATAGATTTCTGCTACAAAAATACCTTCGGGGGACACTGACTTTTTTATCTTGCACATTTTCCTTTTATTTGCATTTTTTATAATCACTTTATTACTGGTTTTTAAAATATATTTTTGCCACATAATATGTCCCCCAAGATGTCATAAAAAGACCATTGGGGAATAGTGAACAATTTTATTGTTTTCTTTTACTTGTATTTTATTTATTTATTTTAATTTTGTTAGTTTTTTTTGCTAAAATGTTCTTTTTATATATATATATTTTCAGCAATGTATGTCCCCCAAGAGGTCTTTAAAAGACCTCTGGGGGACAGTTTTTTTTAAGTTTTTTTTTGCACTTTATTTCCTTTTATTTGTATATTTTTTATTGTGTTTTTAAATAAAAAAAAGTTAAACTTTTTATATATAGTTGCCACATAATTTGTCCCCAAAAGGTCCATAAAGACCTTTTGGGGATACAGACTTTTCCACTGTAACTGGAGCATCCAAAGGAGCCTCAGTTACAGGGAAAACCAGCCTGCTAAGGGGGGTTTTGTACAGGGCAGAGCTGATTAGGCTCTGCACTCCTCTGCCCCTGACACCCGGTGATCACGTGCCGCTCACCTATCTGAGGAGAAGGCAGAAGCGCTGATACACTGCTGTCACTGACAGCCGGGGACCGTCCTGCTCCTGCTAGAGTGCAGGAGCAGGAGACGTAATCCTGCAATTCTGCGGAGCTTCGGGCAGAAACACAGCTGATTGCACGATCAGCTGTGTGTCTACCCAGCAGGACCGGGGGCGCAAACCATGGCTCTGGGGGCCGCATGCAGCCCGCCATCCGCGGGTTGTGCACTCCAGCTCTAAAAAGAATTTGAGCATTTTATTGTTTGAGTAGTTGTGGATATGGCAAAGGCAATAACGTATCTTTCTTGTTAGATAAAATAAAGACTTATGACCTAAAAAAGCTATTTTTATGAATTAAAAAAAAAAAAACTTTTACAGTGTAATTAACTTACCTCCCGCCTCGATGTACTACCGTAGTACAGTGCAGAACAGGGAGGGGTTAAAGAGCAGTGTTGTGTGAGCACGTGTAGTATATCCTGACAATAACATGTTAAAAGGGGTTTTGCCATCTCATGCAATGGGGGCATATCGCTAGGATATGCCCCCATTGTCTGATAGGTGCAGGTCCCGTACCTACAATGAGAACGGAGTGGGGAAATGAGCGGAGGGCGCACTGCACATGCGCAGCCGCCCTCCATTCATTGCTATGGGGCCGCCAAAAATAGCTGAGTGCTGGCTATTTCTATTTGTACGCTACATGGTGGTAACATTTAAACATTGCATGAGAATATTGTTTGGAGTCAATATAATAGTATTTCGTAAAAGCTAAATAGGGGTATTATATGGCATTCCTGCCTAAAAATATACATTTTCATAGTGGTTTTAATAGGCATTTAGTTAAGAGTTCTTGATTTACCATCTATGTTTGACATTTTGATGTTTCTGGGAACCATGATAGTCCATCACAGCTCTGAAACAAGTGGCAATAAGGATTTAACTTCTATGTTTCAGCCAGGACTGGCTTATGTTTATGTGGGCCCTTGGGCAGAGGAGTCTTAACTATCCGACAGAAACCCAAAAGACCCCATTTTAGCTGATAGGTCCATCTGGCGCCATTGATATTGTATGTGCTTGGTCTGGCACTTCAGTCAATTTCCCTTTTCTGCTCCTAAGATGGCATAGAACAACACAAATGGCAATAGTGGGGATGTGAACACTTAGAGCCTTAGACTCAGCTCCCTGATCCTGGATATATTTTATTATGAAAATCAGCATTCTGGGGCATAAAAATTATTTTCTCTTCAAGACCATTATTCTGTGTATGATGATAAATTTGTAAATGATACAGACATACAGTTACCAAATAATGCCACTACACAAGACAGAAATATTATTACTACACATATTGCCATCATATTGTTACTGAACAAACCCCACTATACCAATACCAACATCATCAATAATAACACCATACAAGTGCCAAATAATACTGGCACACCGTGACCAAATATTCCCAACAGAAAGTGACTAATTATTACCTCCTTATTGTAATTGAATAAAAACCACATATTACCAGCCTACTTTCAACATAGAGTAGGAGATAGCGGTTTCTGCAGACTATATACAGTAAGTGATTACAGTAAAGTTCCATCCTGTGACATTTTTTCTAACTGTTGTCACATTCCCTTTTTTCCTCCATCCAGTCAGACCACTTGATGACTTCTCCCAAGCATAACTTTGCTCTGCAGAATTTGACAAACGGACGTTATTTGGCTCCTTGGTTTTCCAACACCATCCCCACCTATTCCACACTCTCTACACAAACTTGGCTATATCCTATGTTCCCCGCACAATACTTCAATTTTGTGCTGACTATAGGCTCCACACAATAAGTACTACTTTTTAGTGTCTCCCACACAGTGATAGTGCCCTTCATATTAATAACGCTTCCTTCCCTAGTGACTAAAACTGTGCCCCCACTTAATAATATTGCCCCATTTTTGACCCAGGTCAGTACGAATGCCCCCTGTTATTCCCCTTCTCAATATTACTGCCCCATTTCATGACCCAACTTAATAATAATTCCTTTTATACCCCTCTCAGTAATAATGCCCCTCCTTTTATGTCCATCTCAGAAATAATATTTATACTTTATGCCTCTATAATAAAGCCTTTTCTTATGCCACTCTCTGTAGTAATGCCCCTATTACACCCCACTCAGTAATAGTGCAACAATTATGCCCCTTTCAGTAATAAGGTCCACACTTAGGACTGATGTCCCTTATAGCAGGGAATCAATTCCTCTCTGCTCTGACAGTCTTAATGCAAAGCCTGAGCAGTAGAGTAGGCCCCCTGAGGACCTGTGGACCCAGAACCTGCCCAGGTTTGCCAGCCCTAGTTGCAGCTAGAGGAGTGGCTATATCTACACAGGAAAGAGCACTACTGCTGCATGTAGCAGGACCAATAGTGCAAGATATTTTTATAAACCCTAGGTGAAACGGAGGGAGATGCAATCTATGAGACGGCAATGAACAGACTCAACAGACGAGTGAAAAACATTCCACATTAAATATAATGTTTAGATAGGAAATACATAAAATGGGGGAACTATTGACAGTTACTGTATGTCACCAGATTAAAATATCTTAAAAAGCTTTGAGTTTGGTGATGTGACAGAGGAAATAATCAGAGATTAGATTGCTGAGAAATGCAGCTCTCTGCACCTCTCTTGCATATTTAAAATGCAGTGTACTGGCCTGTGGGGGAGAAGTGGGGAGTGGAGAGGATTGGACTGGTGGCTGAGGCAATGAGGGTGGTTGAATTCCTCACAGTGGCTAATCCTGGCTCCAGCGCTCACCGAAGCCACGCGGGCAACCCTTTTTTTGGGGGGGGGGGCTTGCCTGGAGTGGCTGAGATGCCCTTGATGTTATAATGAGCAGTGATGCAAGGCAAGAGAACGGAAAGTGGGTGATAGTGATCGGGTATAGACGCCACAGACCAGGCTGGCTTGATTATAGTAAACAGAATATGGCAGCACACTGTTATACATGCAAACAATAAAACTAGAGATTCGAAATTATTCTGGAATACATTGTTACTATACCTACAGTTGCAAGAAAAAGTATGTGAACCCTTTGGAATGATATGGATTTTTGCACAAATTGGTCATAAAATGCGATCTGATCTTCATCTAAGTCACAACAATAGACAATCACAGTCTGCTTAAACTAATAACACACAAAGAATTAAATGTTACCATGTTTTTATTGAGCACACCATGTAAACATTCACAGTGCAGGTGGAAAAAGTATGTGAACCCCTAGACAAATGACATCTCCAAGAGCTAATTGGAGTGAGGTGTCCGCCAACTGGAGTCCAACCAATGAGATGAGATTGGAGGTGTTGGTTACAGCTGCCCTGCCCCATAAAAACACCCACACACCAGTTCTGGGTTTGCTTTTCACAAGAAGCATTGCTTGATGTGAATGATGCCTCGCACAAAAGAGCTTTTAGAAGACCTACGATTAAGAATAGTTGACTTGCATAAAGCTGGAAAGGGCTATAAAAGTATCTCCAAAAGCCTTGCTGTTCATCAGTCCACGGTAAGACAAATTGTCTATAAATTGAGAAAGTTCAGCATTGCTGCTACTCTCCCTAGGAGTGGCCGTCCTGTAAAGATGACTGCAAGAGCACAGCGCAGAGTGCTCAATGAAGTGAAGAAGAATCCTAGAGTGTCAGCTAAAGACTTACAAAAGTTAGCGAATCTACGATACGTAAAACACTAAACAAGAATGTATTTCATGGGAGGATACCACAGAGGAAGCCACTGCTGTCCAAAAAAACCCCATTGCTGCACATTTACAGTTTGCACAAGAGCACCTGGATGTTTCACAGCAGTACTGGAAAAATATTCTGTGGACAGATGAAACCAAAGTTCAGTTGTTTGGAAGAAACACACAACACTATGTGTGGAGAAAAAGAGGCACAGCACACAAACATCAAAACCTCATCCCAACTGTAAAGTATGGTGGTGCGGGCATCATGGTTTGGGGCTGCTTTGCTGCGTCAGGGTCTGGACGGATTGCTATCATCGAAGGAAAAATTAATTCCCAAGTTTATCAAGACATTTTGCAGGAGAACTTAAGGCTATCTGTCCACCAGCTGAAGCTCAACAGAAGATGGGTGTTGCAACAGGACAACGACCCAAAGCATAGAAGTAAATTAACAACAGAATGGCTTAAACAGAAGAAAATACGTCTTCTGGAGTGGCCCAGAGTCCTGACCTCAACCCGATTGAGATGCTGTGGCATGACCTCAAGAAAGCGATTCACACCAGACATCCCAAGAATATTGCTGAACTGAAACAGTTCTGTAAAGAGGAATGGTCAAGAATTACTCCTGACCGCTGTGTACGTCTGATCTGCAACTACAGGAAACGTTTGGTTGAAGTTATTGCTGCCAAAGGAGGTTCAACCAGTTATTATATCCAAGGGTTCACATACTTTTTCCACCTGCACTGTGAATGTTTACATGGTGTGTTCAATAAAAACATGGTAACATTTAATTCTTTGTGTGTTATTAGTTTAAGCAGACTGTGATTGTCTATTGTTGTGACTTAGATGAAGATCAGATCACATTTTATGACCAATTTGTGCAGAAATCCATATAATTCCAAAGGGTTCACATACTTTTTCTTGCAACTGTATTATACATGAAAATGGAAACTCTGTCAGGCCCATCTACCATTATCAAGATGGCTTTTGCAGATGGATAACTAACTCTAACAGAACTGCCTCTCCTGGGCCTTACTAGGGGCTGTCAAACTTCAGCAAATAGCATTTATTACGTATAGAAAGTTAATACAAGCCACTTATTGCTTCCTTTGCTGGCTGGATTCATTTTTCCATCACATTATACACGGCTTGTTTTCATGGTTACTGCCACTCTGCAATCCAGCAGAGATAGCCATGCTTGCACACTATGGGAAAAAGTGCCGGCCTATGTGTTCTCCCACGGTCCTGACCACCAGAGAGTCTGGGGCTTTTTCCTATAGTGTGCAAGCACGACCACCACTGATAGAATGCAGGGTGGTCGTAAACATGGAAACACCTTAGGCTACTTTCACACCTGCGTTAACGCTTGCATCTGTTCAGAACGGATCCGTTTGCATTACCATGAACAATTTTTTTTTTTAACATTTATTATTATTATTTTTTTCATGATAATGCAAACGGATCTGTTTTGAACTGGACCTGATGCAAACAAAGTAGAGATCAACATGGTATCTCATTCTTTTCATTAAGATAAAAAATAATTTAAAGACAGTTTTTCTGGGTTTGGGAAATTGAAGGACTTTCAGTTGGAGAGTCACATGGACCCATATATAAAGCTTGTTACACAGACAACACGCAGGCTTCTTTATAGTCTAAGAACACCACATCATCTGTCAAAAGATATGAGTCATCTTAATGAAGCTGTTCTCAAAGAAGGGCATCCAGAACCCACCAATATAAAGTAAATTGAATTTGAACTGGGGCTATCATCAAATTGAATTGACCATTCACGGTCAGGTTTTGATTATGTTTTTAGATGCAGTTTTGAAGCTAAAACCAGGTCGTAAAAGGATAGACCGTATAAAGCACATGTTCTACATCTCCTCTTTTTTTTTGAATCCACGTACGGTTTTAGCTTCAAAAACTGCATCTAAAAACCTGACCGCGGTGATGGACCATGTGATTGGAGCATGTGATCTGACGTCACCAAAGGTCCTTTAGCCCATAGTTCATCTTTAAAGAAGTAAAGAAGAGACCGAGACCTACGCGAACAAGAGGAGAAGGTGAGTTATTTTTTTATTTATTTTTTAACCCTCAATTGATCACCTACTAAGCATTTTGTTTTCAGAATGCTATAGTGAATAGACTGTCACCTAGCAACCATGCGTGAAAATCGCACCGCATCCGCACTTGCTTGCGGATGCTTGCGATTTTCATGCAACCCCATTCACTTCTATGGGGCCTGCGTTGCGTGAAAAACGCAGAATATAGAGCATGCTGCGATTTTCACGCAACGCACAAGTGATGCGTGAAAATCACCGCTCATCTGAACAGCCCCATAGAAATGAATGGGTCAGGATTCAGTGCGGGTGCAATACGTTCACCTACCGCATTGCACCCGCGCGGAATACTCGCCCGTGTGAACGCAGCCTTAGTGTTCAGGAATTGACAAGCATGTGGAATGTATGGTCTCCTCAGGTTGATCTTGTCAGCTGGTGGGCAGGAAACCAAAACTAGAACTACTTACACATACTGTTTTACCTAATGGGTCATGGGAAAATCTGGCTATTGATGAGTATGATATCCCATCTGGATACCTGCTTCTAAAGCAACTTCTTCATCTACTGTAATGAGTTGCAGTGTTTCTTCATTTTTCTTGGTTTGTCTAAACTGATTATAACTGACGATAATACACATTCTCACTCTACAACAGAAGTTCTGCTAAACTACTTTGTGCTTTCAAATTTAGGACTAAGTTACCTGACATGGTGGTTCCAGCTTGTACTGGTCATGAGAATTTTAGGACAGTTAGGGAAGAAAGGAAGATTTGCGGTGAACAGTTTGTAAACCACCAACGCCTGTGATTCCTAACCTCCAGCTGTGGTGAAACTATGACTCCCAGCATGCTCTGTTCATTTCTATGGAGTTCTGAGAACAGCCAAGCAAGTGTACAGTCGTGGCCAAAAGTTTTGAGAATTACATAAATATTGGAAATTGGAAAAGTTGCTGCTTAAGTTTTTATAATAGCAATTTGCATATACTCCAGAATGTTATGAAGAGTGATCAGATGAATTGCATAGTCCTTCTTTGCCATGAAAATGAACTTAATCCTAAAAAAAACCTTTCCACTGCATTTCATTGCTGTCATTAAAGGACCTGCTGAGATCATTTCAGTAATCGTCTTGTTAACTCAGGTGAGAATGTTGAGGACCACAAGGCTGGAGATCATTATGTCAGGCTGATTGGGTTAAAATGGCAGACTTGACATGTTAAAAGGAGGGTGATGCTTGAAATCATTGTTCTTCTATTGTTAACCATGGTGACCTGCAAAGAAACGAGTGCAGCCATCATTGCGTTGCATAAAAATGGCTTCACAGGCAAGGATATTGTGGCTACTAAGATTGCACCTCAATCAACAATTTATAGGATCATCAAGAACTTCAAGGAAAGAGGTTCAATTCTTGTTAAGAAGGCTTCAGGGCATCCAAGAAAGTCCAGCAAGCGCCAGGATCGTCTCCTAAAGAGGATTCAGCTGCGGGATCGGAGTGCCACCAGTGCAGAGCTTGCTCAGGAATGGCAGCAGGCAGGTGTGAGCACATCTGCACGCACAGTGAGGCGAAGACTTTTGGAAGATGGCCTGGTGTCAAGAAGGGCAGCAAAGAAGCCACTTCTCTCCAAAAAAAACATCAGGGACAGATTGATCTTCTGCAGAAAGTATGGTGAATGGACTGCTGAGGACTGGGGCAAAGTCATATTCTCCGATGAAGCCTCTTTCCGATTGTTTGGGGCATCTGGAAAAAGGCTTGTCCGGAGAAAAGGTGAGCGCTACCATCAGTCCTGTGTCATGCCAACAGTAAAGCATCCTGAGACCATTCATGTGTGGGGTTGCTTCTCATCCAAGGGAGTGGGCTCACTCACAATTTTGCCCAAAAACACAGCCATGAATAAAGAATGGTACCAAAACACCCTCCAACAGCAACTTCTTCCAACAATCCAACAACAGCTTGGTGAAGAACAATGCATTTTCCAGCACGATGGAGGCAAAAGTGATAACTAAGTGGCTCGGGGACCAAAACGTTTACATTTTGGGTCCATGGCCTGGAAACTCCCCAGATCTTAATCCCAGTGAGAACTTGTGGTCAATCCTCAAGAGGCGGGTGGACAAACAAAAACCCACTAATTCTGACAAACTCCAAGAAGTGATTATGAAAGAATGGGTTGCTATCAGTCAGGAATTGGCCCAGAAGTTGATTGAGAGCATGCCCAGTCGAATTGCAGAGGTCCTGAAAAAGAAGGGCCAACACTGCAAATACTGACTCTTTGCATAAATGTCATGTAATTGTCGATAAAAGCCTTTGAAACGTATGAAGTGCGTGTAATTATATTTCAATACATCACAGAAACAACTGAAACAAAGATCTAAAAGCAGTTTAGCAGTACACTTTGTGAAAACTAATATTTGTGTCATTCTCAAAACTTTTGGCCACGACTGTACATCTTGGGAGTTAGTTTTACCACAGCTGGAGTGCCGGAGGTTAGCCATCACAGACCAACGCCATTGCCAGAATAGTATCATCACGCAAGGGGATAAAGTAATGCTTAACAAAGACCCATTGAACAAACTGTTTCCTTCCTTTGAGTCTGAATCCTCTGTATTAAGGGAAAAAAAGAGGTACTCAAAGAGGTGGTACTGGAAGATTCATTCTTAAAGAAATTTGTTGAGCGAGAACGTCATGTGATGGAAGAACCAGAAGAAAGTAGCAGTGGTACCCCTGGTACTCCTGACTCCAACCAACAAACAACATCAGAACCACCAAGAGTTAAGTGGCCAACAAAACAATCTGCATAGCTTACAGACATATATATATATATATATACATATATAGATATATATATATGGGCAGGAGTTTCATATTTAAACCGATTGGCCACTTTCTGGCTACTTGTGACCAATGTGTAGGTAAGATGACTATATGACATTTATTAAAATACCCGTTGTTGATATTCTGTGCCATTTGCTATATTTCATAAGCTATGCCCCCTTGTTAGGAACATCTTCTGTGCTGTTCGCATAGAGGTCCTTTCCATAAGATGGCCGCTGATGGAGGGTCATGTGACGCATCACTCCAAACATACTGAACCTGCACTAAACTCCTAACAGTGCAAGTACAGACGGCAAGTGCAATGTATTTCAATGCAGGAGACATCACATGGAGGTGATGTATCCGGTCACATGACCTTCGATCAGCAGCCATTTTATGGCCAAGACCTCTGTGTGGACAGCTCAAAAAACATATCAAAGAAAGAGGATACCTAAAGAAATATAGAAAATGGGGCAGAATTTCAACAAAGGCTATATTAGTAAGAGCCGTATAATCATCTTACATTACATACACATTAGTAAACAGTAACCAGAAAGTGGCCGACCCCTTTAACATGTTATTTGCTTCACTGGAAGACTCTTTTCACGTATACCACCTGTTATTACTACTGATCTATTATTCATGTTAAAATGTTTTTTCTTCAAGGAGAGGACATGTGTAATATTGTATTCTGAACAATGTGCTGCTGGCTGCTCATTGTTCTAATATTATGTCTCTGGTGTGGCTCAGTGTATTACCTGCTAGTGGGAATAAAGCAACATTCTAAAAGAGAGGCCTGTCCATATACTAAATAAATGTATAGCTACATTATGTGGGCACTATATGGTGGTATTATTTGTACATTACTTGTAATTTACACATTGTAAGTTAATAGTTGCACATTATTTGACAATATTTTGTAGCCACTATATAGGGGTATTATTCGATGTTGTATTCTAGCACAATTACAGCATATACATTTTAATAGTAGTTTTAATAGGTGTTCAGAAGCTTCAAGCTATGCCTCTTAGCAGATATAGTCTGATCTCGTGTCTCTTTAGGGCTGAATCTTCCTGGTCTAGGTGTGGAGCTCTGTTTTGGGTCATGACAACTTAGAGAGCATTTTATGACTTTGGAAGAATGATATGTGAATCACAGCTTCTTCTTTGCTTTTATACCAGAGTCTTATATCTCTGAAGAATCCATTAAATCACTAACATCCAGCTCCCGGCAATAACCATTTAGTGCTTGAGAGCTCAGAAGGTGCATTAATCTTTATGCAATAAATCTGTACAGGGAACTTGTAACATAATTAACTCCTAGAGATTACAAAAGTTTCTGTGCCCTTAAAGAAATGTTATGTTCACTTTCTCCAATTAGGAAAACTCAAAGATAGCTCAAGTTTTTTAAGCTCTATTACAGGGGCAGATTGGCCATAAACCTTACAGGGAATTTTTCTGTGGTCCGATGCCAAAAGGGCTGCCCAAGCCCTCCTCACTGCCACTGGCCAAAAATATAAAATCTGATGGCCCCCTGCCCTGCTGTTCACCCGATGAGCCATAGGTCAGTACATAAGGCAGTACACAAATGGAATAGGGACACAGGAAGGAAGAGGTCTGTGACCTGCACTGAAGATGACCGCTTGGAATGGGACTCAGGTATGTTTTTCCTTCGTTCCTTGGCCATTTGGGGAGAATTCTACTGGGGGCACTATAGGTAATTACTATGGGAAATCCAGCTAGCATACTGAAGGTAGGGATGGCTTGGTGATATGGCACACATCCCACCTCCTAAGCCCCCTGCTCCATATATTAGAGAAAATTGGAGGCGGAGGACAGAAATTGGCAGTTATTGATAGCAACCCCAGAGGGACAGCTTATGGGGTGGCATCTTATGCTGCACATTGGTATTTGGTTCTTGTGGGATGGTATTTTGAGCTGCAATGTGGCATAGCTGAATCTGCCTACTTGTATTGACCCCATCTACTAGTGTTGGCCCTGCCTACTTGTGTCAACTTGGACCCACTTTTAGTTTTTACCAGTTTCTGCTCTATTTTAACTTCTTAAAAAACATCTGTATAGAGCAGTGATCACTGCAAGGAATGGGCACTCCGAAAGGAGGGATTTAAATACCGTATTTTTCGCACCATAAGACGCACTTTTCCCCTCAAAAGTGGGGGGGAAATGCCTCTGCGTCTTATTGGGCGAATGCTTCCATTTTACATCGCAGAGAGGAGGAGAGAGGAGGGGCTGGAGTCCGGAACTAGGGGCGGTGCCCGGTGCAGTCACTGTACTCTTACACCGGGCCCCGCCGCTCACCGCAGTATTTCTAGACATTAATCATTAACCTGTTAATAAGTTTAACTAAAGCTGTGCTCTCCCCTGTTCCCCTGTTCCCCTGTATCAAAAAGGGGAAAGCAGTCGGCACTCCTCTGGCAGAGTCGTGGTGCATGCGTCCAGCGTATGAAAAGCCTACTTGCAATATGGAACAGAAGACCAGCACTTCACAGGTGGAATCTTCAAACTTTTATTTCAGCATAGGAGGAAATAGCGCAGAAGCGACACGTGTTTCGGCTCAAGTGTGAGCCTTTGTCAAGCATAGTGAACCATTGCATGAAACACATTTAGATAGGCCGCCTACATGGGCGTCGAACGTGATTCACATCACCATAGGAACGGAGATACAAATCATAAGGTGCAACAATTCTCTACATTGTTGCAACAAGGTACTATGCTGTATGTGATACAATTACATCTTTAAGAGTATTACAGAAAAGAGAAATCAATAGTAGACATGGGATACAATAAATCTAGAAATTACAATAAACATATTTAATGTAATGATAATAATAATCAGCTATTTGAGAACTAAATCTGAGAACAAACTTCCATAGCAGGCAGAGCGGACGGCAGCAGTAACGTCACTCACTGACGTTGCGCGCCTGCCACTGCCACTTTAAGAATGAAGCAGGCGGAGCAGGCGCGCAACAGTTGTTAGTATGTGCTGTACTGATACAGGGGAACAGGGGAGAGCGCATCTTTAGTTAAACTTATTAACAGGTTAAGGATTAATGTCTAGAAATACTGCGGTGAGCGGAGGGCCGGTGTATTGGGGGACACTTATGAGGGGGATCTGTGGATGACACATATATAGCAGTGTCATCCACAGATCCCCCCCATAACAGTGCCATCCACAGATCCCCCACCCCATAACATTGCCATCTACAGATCCCCCACCCCATAGCAGTGCCATCCACAGATGCCCCTCCCCATAACAGTGCCATCCACAGATCCCCCATAAACAATGCCATCCACAGATCCCCCATAACAGTGCCATCCACAGATCCCCCACATGACAGTGCGTCATTCACAGATCCCCCATAATAGAGTCATGCACAGACCACCATTAGTTCAAAACCCACCAAAAGCATTTGGTTAAAAAAAAATTATTTATTTTTTTTCCTCCTCAACCTAGGTGCGCCTTATAGGCCGGTGCGTCTTATAGGGTGAAAAATACAGTAGCTGGCTGTGGGCCATTATAATCTTTTACATACACAGCAGTATCATAGAACTTATAGAGGGACATTTATCAAGACTAGCGTTTTCATACGCCAGTCTTGAGCTCTGAAATGAGATAGGACAAATTTATTAAGAGGCCTTTTAATAAATTAGGTGCATCTCTGGCAGTCCGTGCACCAGAAACTGAAGTCTACGCCAGCCAGGTGCTAGCATATACTTTAGCTATAACTTATGCCAGTTTCGGCGGGCTGCTCTAAGCCCTGTCCACATCTGCTAAGCTTTAGAACAGTGGTGAGAAGCTTCAAAAGTTGCAAATTATAGCGCACATATGGCGTGTGCCATAATAAGCGACTTTTTAACTCCACTATTGACCTTTAAAAACATTAGTAAATGCCCCTCATAGTCTTGTACATAGAGAAATATATAGTAGTTATATTCTTGTACATGGAGAGCTGTATTATAATAGATTATTGTACATAAGAACATTTGTATATGGGTCAATATTATAGTAGTTATGTTTTTGTGTACAGGGGGTAGTTTTATAGTAATTATTTTTCTTGTACATGGGGAAAGTAATGGTAGTCCTACAGGGTGGCCCACGAAAAAGTAGCTCACCTCCAATATATTCAAATCAAACTGCCTAATAGTAAATTTGTCTTAGTTGTCCATAGCAACCAGAGCTCAGCTTTAATTTTTCACTGTCGGAACTGAAAGCTGACCTCTGATTAGTTGCTATGGACAACTAAGGGCTCATGCACACAAACTTATTTTTTTTCAGTTTTTTTTACAGAACCATTCATTTGAATGGGTGAGCAAAAAAAAAACTAAAATGACTCCGTGTGCATTCCATTTCTGTATGTCCGCATGTCCGCTCCGCAAAATAATAAAACATGTCCTATTCTTGTCTGTTTTGCTGACAGGGACAGGCATGTTACAATGGCTCCGCCAAAAAATGGATGCAATACGGATGTCACACAGATGTCATCCATTTTTGTGGCGGATCCATGTTTTGCGGAACGCAAAATACATACGGTCGTGTGCATGAGCCCTAAGACAGATTTATTATTAGGCAGTTTGATTTGGAGATATTGGAGGTGGGCTACTTTTTTTGTGGGCCACCCTGTATTTTTTTTTTACATAGGATGCAGTATTATGGTTACTATATTCTCGTACATAGGGACATTATTATAGTGCATAATGGCAGTATCATAGTAATTATATTCTTGTACATAGGAGCAGTATTATAGTAGTTATATTGTTGTACATAGGAGCAGTGTTATAGTAGTTATATTCTTGTACATAGGGGGCAGTATTATAGTAGTTATATTCTTGTACATATGAGGCAGTATAATAGTAGTTATATTCTAGTACATAGGAGGCAGTATTATAGTAGTTATATTCTAGTACATATGAGGCAGTATAATAGTAGTTATATTCTTGTACATAGGGGGCAGTATTATAGTAGTTATATTCTTGTACATAGGAGCAGTATTATAGTAGTTATATTCTTGTACATAGGAGCAGTGCTATAGTAGTTATATTCTTGTACATAGGGGGCAGTATTATAGTAGTTATATTCTTGTACATAGGGGGCAGTATTATAGTAGTTATATTCTTGTACATAGGGGGCAGTATTATAGTAGTTATATTCTAGTACATAGGAAGCAGTATTATAGTAGTTATATTCTTGTACATAGGAGGCAGTATTATAGTAGTTATATTCTTGTACATAGGAGGCAGTATTATAGTAGTTATATTCTTGTACATAGGAACATTATAGCAGTTACCATATATTCTTGTACTGTACATAGGAGATAGCATTATAGTAGTTATATTCTTGTACATAGGAGCAGTATTATAGTAGTTATATTTTGTACAAAGGAGGTAGTATTATAGTAGTTATATTCTTGTACATAGAAGGCAGTAGTATAGTATAAAAAATATATATAATGGCTGGCACTCGCTATCTGATGTTGCATGGATCAAACCAATAGCTGTATATTATATATAAAATATTTATTAAAGGAAATGTATCACATAAAATTCATACAACAATTCACGTACGCAATACTTTGATATTGTCCAATAAGATGACATAAAACAAAATGCAATTGAATATCCTCTTACTCCTAGATAAACAAATGTATTCGTCGCCCCTTTTGGACCACTTAGTTTTTCATATAGAATATAACAGCCGAATATATAGAACTTGAATCTTCATATAAAATATGGTGGATAAGCATCTCCAATGTTAGTAAGCGTCTCCAGTGTTATTACGTGGACAAATACAAAGAGCTCTAATTGGCCAATATGCTCTCAATGGTCCTTATTGCGGCATAATCAGCTTGTTAGGACAAATGTTCCATGCTATATTGTAATCACATATTTGTTAGCGTTACTTTACCACTTGTAGGATCGGTGCTGCAATGACTCAATTTCCCCGCTGTCTCTGCCGGCCAGATTCAGATGGCATCCACCATTTTGATTCAAGTTCTATATATTCGTCTGTTATATTCTATATGAAAAACTAAACGGTCCAAAAGGAACGACGAATACATTTGTTTATCTAGGAGTAAGAGGATATTTAATTCCATTTAGTTTTATGTCATCTAATTGGACAATATCAAAGTATTGCGTAAGTGAATTGTTGTATGCATTTTATGTGATAGATTTAGTTTAATAAATATTTTATATATAATTTACAGCTATTGGTTTGATCCATGCAACATCAGATAGCGAGTGCCAGCCATTATATATATTTTTTATATTTTCTCAATATTTGATTTTGGGTAAGTCGATTGGTGTGTGCACACTTTCCTGCTATAGTGCAGTTACAGCCACTGGATATGAATTAATTCAGTATTATAGTAGTTATATTCTTGTGCATAGGAGGCAGTATTATAGTAGTTATATTCTTAACCAAATCTCTTTTTATTAAGAGTGCAGACGTCAGATAAAGGCAGTTGTCAGCAAATAGCCATGTGCAAATGGCACTAAGTAAACAAGTACGAATACTCTTGCAGGCCATAACAAAATAACTGAGATCATGAGTACAAATATGGTAAGACATTCAATGAAAAAAGAAGAAGACATACATGGGTGGGAAAAAGGGGGGAGGGGAAAGGGGTTAGGAGGAGGTTTCTCCACATCACCAAAAGTTACGATAGCTTCCCCAAGGGCGCCACAATTTGAGAAATTTGGAGCGTGTGTGGGATTCCCAGTGGGCCAATTCTTCAAATCTAAACAATTGGTCTATTTTCTCGGTCCACATCAACATTGAAGGAGGAGAGTCATTCTTCCAAAGAAGGGGTATCAACAATCGGGCTGCAGTGAGGAGCATGGTTGGGAGATTAGTCTTAGATGGTTTAAGGGAGTCATTGGGACACCAAAAGATGACCAGTTTTGCATCTAAGCGGAAGCGAGAGGAGCATATCCGATTAATTGTGATCTCTAATTGGGTCCAGAAAGGGCAGATTTTACTGCAGAACCACCAGAGATGCGACAAGGAGCCAACTTCTGTTCCACACCTCCAGCACCGCTCCGGGATTTCTGGGTTAAGTCTGTGCAGGAATTCTGGCGTTTTGTACTAACGCGTAAGCAGTTTGTACGAATTCTCTTGAATTTTGATACATCGGTTGAAGCCATGAGAGTGAGATAAGATAAAGGCTTTTTCTGGTTCGGATAGATGGATTGAGAGCTCTTTTTCCCAGGCAGACATAAAGTGCAGTGCTGGAGGAACAGAAGAGAGCAACTCCCTGTAAAGCGTCAAGAGGGTTTTTTTTTTCCGGGATTTTGGACACACAAAGCTTTTTTCCAACCAAGTAGGTGTGTCAGTAATGGGGGGGGCGCAAGTTAAGCACGTTGACATCTCGGTTAAATGCCAAGGTAGAGAGGAAGGAGAGGGCTTTGACTCTAGGTAGAGTGTGGATCTTGTCCCATGCCAAGTCCCCAGTTGGAGATGTCTTCTAGGGTAAGGTCAGACAGCAGGTGCCAAACTCCAGTAGGTCTAAGAATATCGGTATGGAGGTAATTCTGTAGTAGGTGTAGGGGGAGGTGAGGGCTCGGGAACCTTAGATCTCGGGATTTATATAGTTTGGCCCATTCTACTAACATGCCTTTCCAAATGGGTGAAGCATACAAGTTATTAGGGGAACATGTGCGGATTCCCCATAGGATAAGTCCCTCTTTGTAGGTGAGCATGGTACGCTCTAATTGTACGCATAGATTCGCGGGTTGACGCTAGAGAAGCATCTACAGTCGTGGCCAAAAGTTTTGAGAATGACACAAATATTAGTTTTCACAAAGTTTGCTGCTGATGTAGTGAAATATAATTACACGCACTTCATACGTTTCAAAGGCTTTTATCGACAATTACATGACATTTAAGCAAAGAGTCAGTATTTGCAGTGTTGGCCCTTCTTTTTCAGGACCTCTGCAATTCGACTGAGCATGCTCTCAATCAACTTCTGGGCCAATTCCTGACTGATAGCAACCCATTCTTTCATAATCACTTCTTGGAGTTTGTCAGAATTAGTGGGTTTTTGTTTGTCCACCCGCCTCTTGAGGATTGACCACAAGTTCTCAATGGGATTAAGATCTGGGGAGTTTCCAGGCCATGGACCCAAAATGTCAACGTTTTGGTCCCCGAGCCACTTAGTTATCACTTTTGCCTTATGGCACGGTGCTCCATCGTGCTGGAAAATGCATTGTTCTTCACCAAACTGTTGTTGGATTGTTGGAAGAAGTTGCTGTTGGAGGGTGTTTTGGTACCATTCTTTATTCATGGCTGTGTTTTTGGGCAAAATTGTGAGTAAGCCCACTCCCTTGGATGAGAAGCAACACCACACATGAATGGTCTCAGGATGCTTTACTGTTGGCATGACACAGGACTGATGGTAGCGCTCACCTTTTCTTCTCCGGACAAGCCTTTTTCCAGATGCCCCAAACAATCGGAAAGAGGCTTCATCTGAGAATATGACTTTGCCCCAGTCCTCAGAAGTCCATTCACCATACTTTCTGCAGAAGATCAATCTGTCCCTGATGTTTTTTTTGGAGAGAAGTGGCTTCTTTGCTGCCCTTCTTGACACCAGGCCATCTTCCAAAAGTCTTCGCCTCAATGTGCGTGCAGATGTGCTCACACCTGCCTGCTGCCATTCCTGAGCAAGCTCTGCACTGGTGGCACTCAGATCCCGCAACTGAATCCTCTTTAGGAGACGATCCTGGCGCTTGCTGGACTTTCTTGGACGCCCTGAAGCCTTCTTAACAAGAATTGAACCTCTTTCCTTGAAGTTCTTGATGATCCTATAAATTGTTGATTGAGGTGCAATCTTAGTAGCCACAATATCCTTGCCTGTGAAGCCCTTTTTATGCAACACAATGATGGCTGCACGCGTTTCTTTGCAGGTCACCATGGTTAACAATGGAAGAACAATGATTTCAAGCATCACCCTCTTTTTAACATGTCAAGTCTGCCATTTTAACCCAATCAGCCTGACATAATGATCTCCAGTAGAAAAAAGGGGGTCAGTCAGCACATCCCATAGCACCGCATTATTGCAAATGCTATACCAGCAAGTTAGAGATATTTGGCAAATCATTTTGTACAAAATTATCTGAGCCCGTCTGCCGAACGTCAAGGCAATCTCTAGTTAGACGGGTTCCTAACACTATATACCTGTTGTGTGCCATGGCGGCTAACATACAATTCAGAAGGTGTAGGTTCCACTCACATGCTGGGCTCACCTGAATTTCTGTCATTTTCGGTGCCAAAATGGCCTCCATTGAATCCAGGGAAGACATGAACCAGCATGCACGCTGGGCCCACTCCACACCACCCCCGGCGCCACATGGTCACCAAGGACTGCAATGAGAGTCCACACACTATCTGTCTCCTGGTGCCATATGGTTTTAGTGAGTGAGGGGGAGTGGGCCAAGCTATATACTAACACTAATTAAAATCAACCTGTGAGACAAACGAGCTGGTCAGGAGTGCACGACTGGAGAGGCAGCCACGCCTCCAGCAAACTGTGAAGTAGAAAAAAGGGGGTCAGTCAGCACATCCCATAGCACCGCATTATTGCAAATGCTATACCAGCAAGTTAGAGATATTTGGCAAATCATTTTGTACAAAATTATCTGAGCCCGTCTGCCGAACGTCAAGGCAATCTCTAGTTAGACGGGTTCCTAACACTATATACCTGTTGTGTGCCATGGCGGCTAACATACAATTCAGAAGGTGTAGGTTCCACTCACATGCTGGGCTCACCTGAATTTCTGTCATTTTCGGTGCCAAAATGGCATCCCTTGAATCCAGGGAAGACATGAACCAGCATGCACGCTGGGCCCACTCCACACCACCCCCGGCGCCACATGGTCACCAAGGACTGCAATGAGAGTCCACACACTATCTCTCTCCTGGTGCCATATGGTTTTAGTGAGTGAGGGGGAGTGGGCCAAGCTATATACTAACACTAATTAAAATCAACCTGTGAGACAAACGAGCTGGTCAGGAGTGCACGACTGGAGAGGCAGCCACGCCTCCAGCAAACTGTGAAGTAGAAAAAAGGGGGTCAGTCAGCACATCCCATAGCACCGCATTATTGCAAATGCTATACCAGCAAGTTAGAGATATTTGGCAAATCATTTTGTACAAAATTATCTGAGCCCGTCTTCGTTCGGCAGACGGGCTCAGATAATTTTGTACAAAATGATTTGCCAAATATCTCTAACTTGCTGGTATAGCATTTGCAATAATGCGGTGCTATGGGATGTGCTGACTGACCCCCTTTTTTTACTTCACAGTTTGCTGGAGGCGTGGCTGCCTCTCCAGTCGTGCACTCCTGACCAGCCCGTTTGTCTCACAGGTTGATTTTAATTAGTGTTAGTATATAGCTTGGCCCACTCCCCCTCACTCACTGAAACCATATGGCACCAGGAGAGAGATAGTGTGTGGACTCTCATTGCAGTCCTTGGTGAACATGTGGCGCCGGGGGTGGTGTGGAGTGGGCCCAGCGTGCATGCTGGTTCATGTTTTCCCTGGATTCAATGGAGGCCATTTTGGCACCGAAAATGACAGAAATTCAGGTGAGCCCAGCATGTTGAGTGGAACCTACACCTTCTGAATTGTATGTTAGCCGCCATGGCACACAACAGGTATATAGTGTTAGGAACCCGTCTAACTAGAGATTGCCTTGACGTTCGGCAGACGGGCTCAGATAATTTTGTACAAAATGATTTGCCAAATATCTCTAACTTGCTGGTATAGCATTTGCAATAATGCGGTGCTATGGGATGTGCTGACTGACCCCCTTTTTTTACTTCACAGTTTGCTGGAGGCGTGGCTGCCTCTCCAGTCGTGCACTCCTGACCAGCCCGTTTGTCTCACAGGTTGATTTTAATTAGTGTTAGTATATAGCTTGGCCCACTCCCCCTCACTCACTGAAACCATATGGCACCAGGAGAGAGATAGTGTGTGGACTCTCATTGCAGTCCTTGGTGAACATGTGGCGCCGGGGGTGGTGTGGAGTGGGCCCAGCGTGCATGCTGGTTCATGTTTTCCCTGGATTCAATGGAGGCCATTTTGGCACCGAAAATGACAGAAATTCAGGTGAGCCCAGCATGTTGAGTGGAACCTACACCTTCTGAATTGTATGTTAGCCGCCATGGCACACAACAGGTATATAGTGTTAGGAACCCGTCTAACTAGAGATTGCCTTGACGTTCGGCAGACGGGCTCAGATAATTTTGTACAAAATGATTTGCCAAATATCTCTAACTTGCTGGTATAGCATTTGCAATAATGCGGTGCTATGGGATGTGCTGACTGACCCCCTTTTTTTACTTCACAGTTTGCTGGAGGCGTGGCTGCCTCTCCAGTCGTGCACTCCTGACCAGCCCGTTTGTCTCACAGGTTGATTTTAATTAGTGTTAGTATATAGCTTGGCCCACTCCCCCTCACTCACTGAAACCATATGGCACCAGGAGAGAGATAGTGTGTGGACTCTCATTGCAGTCCTTGGTGAACATGTGGCGCCGGGGGTGGTGTGGAGTGGGCCCAGCGTGCATGCTGGTTCATGTCTTCCCTGGATTCAATGGAGGCCATTTTGGCACCGAAAATGACAGAAATTCAGGTGAGCCCAGCATGTTGAGTGGAACCTACACCTTCTGAATTGTATGTTAGCCGCCATGGCACACAACAGGTATATAGTGTTAGGAACCCGTCTAACTAGAGATTGCCTTGACGTTCGGCAGACGGGCTCAGATAATTTTGTACAAAATGATTTGCCAAATATCTCTAACTTGCTGGTATAGCATTTGCAATAATGCGGTGCTATGGGATGTGCTGACTGACCCCCTTTTTTTACTTCACAGTTTGCTGGAGGCGTGGCTGCCTCTCCAGTCGTGCACTCCTGACCAGCCCGTTTGTCTCACAGGTTGATTTTAATTAGTGTTAGTATATAGCTTGGCCCACTCCCCCTCACTCACTGAAACCATATGGCACCAGGAGAGAGATAGTGTGTGGACTCTCATTGCAGTCCTTGGTGAACATGTGGCGCCGGGGGTGGTGTGGAGTGGGCCCAGCGTGCATGCTGGTTCATGTCTTCCCTGGATTCAATGGAGGCCATTTTGGCACCGAAAATGACAGAAATTCAGGTGAGCCCAGCATGTTGAGTGGAACCTACACCTTCTGAATTGTATGTTAGCCGCCATGGCACACAACAGGTATATAGTGTTAGGAACCCGTCTAACTAGAGATTGCCTTGACGTTCGGCAGACGGGCTCAGATAATTTTGTACAAAATGATTTGCCAAATATCTCTAACTTGCTGGTATAGCATTTGCAATAATGCGGTGCTATGGGATGTGCTGACTGACCCCCTTTTTTTACTTCACAGTTTGCTGGAGGCGTGGCTGCCTCTCCAGTCGTGCACTCCTGACCAGCCCGTTTGTCTCACAGGTTGATTATAATTAGTGTTAGTATATAGCTTGGCCCACTCCCCCTCACTCACTGAAACCATATGGCACCAGGAGAGAGATAGTGTGTGGACTCTCATTGCAGTCCTTGGTGAACATGTGGCGCCGGGGGTGGTGTGGAGTGGGCCCAGCGTGCATGCTGGTTCATGTCTTCCCTGGATTCAATGGAGGCCATTTTGGCACCGAAAATGACAGAAATTCAGGTGAGCCCAGCATGTTGAGTGGAACCTACACCTTCTGAATTGTATGTTAGCCGCCATGGCACACAACAGGTATATAGTGTTAGGAACCCGTCTAACTAGAGATTGCCTTGACGTTCGGCAGACGGGCTCAGATAATTTTGTACAAAATGATTTGCCAAATATCTCTAACTTGCTGGTATAGCATTTGCAATAATGCGGTGCTATGGGATGTGCTGACTGACCCCCTTTTTTTACTTCATAATGATCTCCAGCCTTGTGCTCATCAACATTCTCACCTGAGTTAACAAGACGATTACTGAAATGATCTCAGCAGGTCCTTTAATGACAGCAATGAAATGCAGTGGAAAGGTTTTGTTGGGATTAAGTTAATTTTCATGGCAAAGAAGGACTATGCAATTCATCTGATCACTCTTCATAACATTCTGGAGTATATGCAAATTGCTATTATAAAAACTTAAGCAGCAACTTTTCCAATTTCCAATATTTATCTAATTCTCAAAACTTTTGGCCACGACTGTACTTAAGAGCGAAGCCCCCAAATCTTTTTTCTCTTGTCAATGTGGAGAAAGCTATCCGAGGGGATTTACCCGCCCACAGGAAGAGGGAGAACATACGGCGTATCTCTACGAAGTAAGAATGGGGTAGCCAAATCGGTAATGTTTGTAGTAAATACAGGAGTTTGGGAACTATAAAGGCCTTGAGGTAGTTCTTTCTGCCTATCCACGAGATAAAAGGGAGTTTAAGGGACTGCAGGTGTGTTCTAATATCTTTGAGTAGGGGGGCATAGTTGAGACCAAATAAGTCGTCATGGTCGGCTGAGAAGCGGATCCCCAAAAACGTTATATCGTGGGAGGCCCAAGTAAAAGAGGTGGTGCTTTTGAGGTTCTTGACTACAGAGGATTTGCAAGATACATTCAGAGCAAGAGACTTACTATAATTGATCTTGAAGTTAGAGAACCATCAAAACTCTTCAAATAGTGAATGGAGCCGTGGGAATGGAATCATAGGGTTAGTGGTCATAATGAGCAGATAGTCGGCAAATGCTGCGGTAAGATGGGTATAAGAAGCTATCTTGATGCCTTCGATATCTGGGTCTTGTCTGATCTTACATAGTAGGATCTCCATAACGATGACAAAGAGGGACGGGGAGAGTGGGCAACCTTGCCTCGTGCCATTAGATATGGCAAAGGCGGGTGAAAGAGTGCCGTTGACCTTGACTCTGGCAGAGGGGGAACGAGTACAAGGAAAAAATAGCCGAGATAAACTGGTCAGGGAAGCCAAAGACATATAATGCCAGCTGACCCTGTCGAAGGCCTTCTCCGCGTCAGTGCTGAGAAAAGCTAGCGGAGTAGATGTGCTCCATGCCCAATTCATAAAATGAAGAAGGGGGACGGTATTTTCGTTCCCCTGTCTGCCAGAAACAAACCCAACCTGCTCCCTATGAATGATGTCAGGGAGAAACCGCTGGATCCGCTGAGCTAGGATCTTAGCCCACCATTTTACATTCGTATTTAGTAGGGATATTGGCGTTAGCTGCCACAATTTAGGGGGTCTTTGTTCTCTTTATAAATAATAGTAATTTGGGCCGAGAGCGATTGGGGAGGGAGTTGGCCTCTGCTAAGAAGGTGGTTACACAGGGAGCGGAAGTGTGGGACTAGAATATCTTGAAAAGTTTTATAATAGGTGATGGAGAAGCAGTCAGGTCCAGGGCTCTTCCCCGAGGAGATAGAGACAAGAACCTTCAGAGCTTCAGATTTGGGCTAACAGATGAGCGGCTTGAGCCGGGGTGATATTAGGGAGTTGTAGGGAGGAGAGAAATTTTCCCGTGGGTTCTGTGAGGGTGTTAATTGACTGACCTGAGGGAGGTGGGAGATTATAAAGCTCAGTATAGAAGGCGCTAAAAGCCTTCGCTATGTCGGAGGTAGACTTAAGGTGGGCACCTTTAGCATCCTTAATAACAGGAATAGAGGAGTCAGAGTATTGTTTTTTGACTAGTGCCGCCATAAGTTAATTTCCTTTGTCGCCACGGGCATAGGATTAAATTTTTGAGCGGAGGAGGAGTTTGGCCGAGGTCACGTTAAGTAGATTCTTAAGTTTCGCTCTCGCATCAATAAGTTCAGCTGCACAACTAAGCGCTTGCGACTGTTTGTGAACAAGTTCAAGCGACGCAATATCGAACAAGAGGGTGGCAATAGCTTGGGAGCGTTGTTTTTTTAATGTGGGAACCGAGGGCGATAAGTTCACCACGGATTACCGCTTTATGAGTTTCCCAAACGATGGAGGGTGAAGGTGGGGCATGTCCGGCATTGTTCTGCTGGAAGAACTCTGTCAGGGAAGAGGCTAGCTTCTGGGTGTTGGTCTGATCTAAAATCATTGAGGCACCAATTCCATTCCCTTTTCGGAAGGGTAGTTAAGGAGATGTGTAAGAAAATTGCAGAGTGGTCCGACAAAGTGATGTTACCTATCTTGGAGTGTAGGAGCAGCTAAGCATGGTCTGAGGAAAGGAAGAAGTGATCCAATCTATGGTATGAGGACTTGGCATGGGAAAATAATCTATAGTCCCTACCTGATGGGTTTAGAGTGCGCCACGTGTCGAAGACACTTCATTTTCTCAAGGCAATTTTCAAGCGCCTCAAACGTTTATGCGTAATGGGCGATTTCCCAGAGGAGGAGTCAAGACTAGGGTCTAGGCACACATTGAAATCGCCTCCTAAAATGACGATACCATCTTTAAAAGAGGATAGGGACAATAAGGTCTGAATTAGCCATAGGACCTGGCCTCGGTTTGGTGCGTACACATTAGCTAATGTGACCGGTGTGTCTGCAATGGTGCCTTTCACAAACAAGTACCGACCCTCAGGGTCTGAAGAAGAGGCAGATACTACAAAGGGAGTTGCTTGTGAATGGCTATGCTGACACCCCTGCTAGCAGAGCTATGTGCACTGTGAAACCATTGCGAGAATTTTTTTTTGGTGGGAGGTTAGGTATCTTACCCGACCTGAAGTGGGTCTCTTGGAAGAATGCGATGGAAACTTTGTCTTTCTGCAATAGAGATAGGACCTGGGATCTCTTGCATGGCTCATTCAGAACTCTAACGTTGAAGGAAGATATTATAATGGAAGCCATCTTGAGACAGTAGAGAGGGATGGTGTGAACAGTCGCCATGTAGACCAGTCAAGTGTGGAAGAGGGAGGGGAGGACACACAAGAGGGAAGGAAGACAAAGACAACAATAAAAGAACATCTGCAATTAAAGAAACAAAGAGTTAAATGTAGCAGCCAAAACAACAAACTAGTAAATGGTAGCTCTACAGAGCACCAGATGTTAAGGTGATCCTTTCTCATAACGACGGTCGGCCGGGATCCATCAGGCGGGGGGTCTCGTAGAGCACTTGAGGGCCAGAAGGAGGCCATCAGGAGACAAGGGTTGTAAACCAGAGTAAACGCTGGCTAAACACCAGATTCTGAGGGGGAGTGGGGTGGGGGGGATAATAAACCATGGAACTGTAACAATAACAAGGTCCCAAGGAGAACGCAAAAGATAGAGTCACGCTCGCGTTGTATCGAGGGACGTCATCAGGATATCATCAATGGCCACAGGCAGGATGACCATGACGTGATGTGCCCTTGGAGAGGGCCTCAAAGCTTAGAGGAAATCCCGAAAGTACTGTATGCTCTCAACGATGTGGAGGAAGTCCAGATTTAGCAGAAGGCTGACGGTTTTGGAGAGGAGGTTCCACTGATCCGCACTTGGAGGTGAGGGTATAGGATCCCCCTGGTCAGCAGGCATCCAGGACAGGATATCCATAGGCGAAATTCCCAGGTGTTCCCAGGCAGCATGTAAATCCTGAGGAGTGCGTATGGTAATCTGTCTCCCATTTTTCATGACAGCCAGGCCAAACGGCTAGAGCCATCTGAACTGGGTGGCTGAGGCTTTAAGGGCTTCTAGTAGTGGGCGAAGAATTCGGCGTTTCGCCAACGTAGAGGGTGCTAGGTCTTGAAAAAAACAAAATCGGCGTACCTTCAAATTCAAGGCGATCTGCTTCTCTACCTGCTTTCAGCAAAGCAGCAGTGTCCACATAGCTAAGAAGGCCCCAGACGACATCCCTCGGCGGGTCAGAAACTCTAGGCTTAGGTCTCAAAGCTCGATGGATGCGTTTGATTACTATTTTCACAGCTCTATCAGGACCCAGGAGATTCGAAAAAAATTTCATTCGAGATTTTTTCAAGCGCTTCGGATGCGAATGTTTCAGGTAGGCCTCGGATTCGAATATTCCGTCGGCGGCTACGATTTTCCTGATCTTCGATGCGAAGAAGAGAGTCATTGAGCAGGTCGTTATGCGATCTGAGCGCCGCACAAGTTTTCCCCTCATGGCAAATAATCGCGCCTTGCGAATTTTCCAACGCCGCCACTCGTTGACCTATGCTGCGTAGATCTACCTTGATATCAGCCAGGTCTTGTCTCAGGGGAGCCAGAGCAGAGTCCAGGACTTCCCGAAGAGCCGTTTTTGAAAAAATTCCTCCTCGTTTGTGAGCTATATAATCAGAGTGTCTGTGAAGGTTCTCATTTATCCAGGTCATGGTATATCTGTAAAGAATAAATCAAGGCAACTAGACTTACCTACAGTAAGTCCAGTTGCCTTGATTTATTCTTTACAGATATTTATAATCGGAGGTGTCAGACGAACTTCCTGCCTCCGAATATTCCTCTGCCTCAGAATGCTGAGCTGCCGTCGGCGCCATCTTTGGAGTCTTGGCCGTTCGACTCTTGGGCTGCTTTCTCAAGAATTGCTCCATATCTGGCTGTTTGGAGCGGACCGGGGTAGGTTCTGCAGGGTCCTTGGTGCGATTTCTCTCCACTTTGCCCATTTGTGCAGGTAAAGGGTGCTTTTGATGGGGTTAAACGCCAGTTAGGTGGAGGAGCTCAGTGACAGGCAGCCATTCAACTAAGCGGCCAAGCTCCGCCCCCTATAGTAGTTATATTCTTGTACATAGGAGCAGTATTATAGCAGGTACCGTATATTCTTGTACTGTACATAGGAGATAGTATTACAGTAGTTACATTCTTGTATATAGGAGCAGTATTATAGTAGTTATATCCTAGTACATAGGAGGTAGTATCATAGTAAGCATAAGATAATCACGGCCAACTCCAATGCAGAGGTCCAGGGCACGGAAAAGCGTGGCACTCCAACAAATGCAAACTTGAAAAGAAAGTTCATTCCAGGCTCCAGATAAAACAATGGAATCCTTTATTGAGAAATAGTCACAAAATCCAGGTATGCCAAACACATAGTGCACAGAAAAACGTACCTCCTGTGATGCGTTTCGGATGTATACAGCACCCTTAGTCGTAGTATTATAGTAGTTATATTCTTGTGCATACTGCAGAAGGCAGCATTATAGTAGTTATATTCTTGTACATAGGAGACAGTATTATTGTAGTTATATTCTTTTACATAGGAGCAGTACTATAGTAGTTATATTCTAGTACATAGAAGGCAATATTATAGTAGTTATATTCTTGTACATAGAAGGCAGTATTATAGTAGTTATATTCTTGTACATGGGGGACAGTATTAGAGCAGTTATATCTGTGTATTTATGGTACAGTATTATAATAATTATATTGTATACAGTTGCAAGAAAAAGTATGTGAACCCTTTGGAATGATATGGATTTCTGTACAAATTGGTCATAAAATGTGATCTGATCTTCATCTAAGTCACAACAATAGACAATCACAGTCTGCTTAAACTAATAACACACAAAGAATTAAATGTTACCATGTTTTTATTGAACACACCATGTAAACATTCACAGTGCAGGTGGAAAAAGTATGTGAACCCTTGCATTTAATAACTGGTTGAACCTCCTTTGGCAGCAACAACTTCAACCAAACGTTTCCTGTAGTTGCAGATCAGACGTGCACAACGGTCAGGAGTAATTCTTGACCATTCCTCTTTACAGAACTGTTTCAGTTCAGCAATATTCTTGGGATGTCTGGTCTAAATCTCTTTCTTGAGGTCATGCCACAGCATCTCAATTGGGTTGAGGTCAGGACTCTGACTGGGCCACTCCAGAAGGCGTATTTTCTTCTGTTTAAACCATTCTGCTGTTGATTTACTTCTATGCTTTGGGTCGTTGTCCTGTTGCAACACCCATCTTCTGTTGAGCTTCAGCTGGTGGACAGATGGCCTTAAGTTCTAGTGCAAAATGTCTTGATAAACTTGGGAATTCATTTTCCCTTCGATGATAGCAATCCGTCCAGGCCCTGACGCAGCAAAGCAGCCCCAAACCATGATGCCCCCACCACCATACTTCACAGTTGGGATGAGGTTTTGATGTTGGTGTGCTGTGCCTCTTTTTCTCCACGCATAGTGTTGTGTGTTTCTTCCAAACAACTCAACTTTGGTTTAATCTGTCCACAGAATATTTTGCCAGTACTGCTGTGGAACATCCAGGTGCTCTTGTGCAAACTGTAAACGTGCAGCAATGTTTTTTTTGGACAGCAGTGGTTTCCTCTGTGGTATCCTCCCATGAAATACATTCTTGTTTAGTGTTTTACATATCGTAGATTCGCTAACAGGGATGTTAGCATATGCCAGAGACTTTTGTAAGTCTTTAGCTGACACTCTAGGATTCTTCTTCACCTCATTGAGCACTCTGCGCTGTGCTCTTGCAGTCATCTTTACAGGACGGCCACTCCTAGGGAGAGTAGCAGCAATGCTGAACTTTCTGCATTTATAGACAATTTGTCTTACCGTGGACTGATGAACAGCAAGGTTTTTGGAGATCCTTTTATAACCCTTTCCAGCTTTATGCAAGTCAACAATTCTTAACCATAGGTCTTCTGAGAGCTCTTTTGTGCGAGGCGTCATTCACATCAGGCAATGCTTCTTGCAAACCCAGAACTGGTGTGTGTTTTTTATAGGGCAGGGCAGCTGTAACCAACATCTCCAATCTCATCTCATTGATTGGACTCCAGTTGGCTGACACCTCACTCCAATTAGCTCTCGGAGATGCCATTAGTCTAGGGGTTCACATACTTTTTCCACCTGCACTGTGAATGTTTACATGGTGTGTTCAATAAAAACATGGTAACATTTAATTCTTTGTGTGTTATTAGTTTAAGCAGACTGTTATTGTCTATTGTTATGACTTAGATAAAGATCAGATCACATTTTATGACCAATTTGTGCAGAAATCCATATAATTCCAAAGGGTTCACATACTTTTTCTTGCAACTGTATATCAGGCAGTATTTTTTCATATATATTCTTGTGCATATGGTGCAGTATTATAGTAGTTTTTGTATTTCATATAGGAAGCAACATTAGATTACCAGATGAAAAATAGAACTGTGCATTGGCATAGGAATAAAATGCTTTTTTCATGCATTATGCATTATTTTAAGATTCCATAAAAACCCTCATGACATCCATTGGCACCACTAACATGTTTCACACCAATGTGGGTCTCAGTCATAGCACCAAAAAGGCCAACCCCAGTTGACACCACAGACACTACTCTACAAACACATACTGCTACTATATAAGAGGCAGTATTATAGTAGTTATATTCTTGTAGATAGGGGCAGTGTTATAGAAGTTCAATTTTTTTTTACACATGATACAGTATTATAGTAAATATATTCTTGTGCATATACGTATATAGGTGAACAGGGCACTCAAGGAAAGCTGCGACCGTGTATTTTAAGCAAAGATGAGCTTTATTAATAATATAAATATATTTGATGCATAAAACAATCAAGAATGTAGTAGAATAAATAGGTTATTAACAAATAAATATAATGAATATTCGACAGAGCAAAGGCTATTATTCGATTAATCAACAAATATTCAATAGTCCAATATTGTAAATCTTGGATCCAATGATTGTGAACATCCAAAGACTTGTTTGCGATAAGTCTATTCGTTTTTTACTTTCATATTGAGACAACAGTCATATGCTTTGCAGTTATTCAAATAGTCGCGGCGGCGTCCCGCCAAAGCGACGTGAATGGCAGCAACTCACTGCTGAAAAGCTTGCAAGCGAATTAAGTCCATTACCTTTGTATCGACCAAGTGTTCGTCCGAAATAATCACAAGAGCCTTCAAGTGTACTTACTCCCAGGATCTGCCTTTAGATATTTGTAGCAGTATTCAATCAGGAGATTAAAGCCGGCTCTCTGTTCGGTTATGGTCGATTTGATGGTAAGGTAGGTTTTTCAGTACAAAGATGGGGTGTAGCACCAGACGCGTTTCGGGGTCCAACCCCTTCCTCAGTGGTATGCTTCACCCCATCCATAACCCCTCTTTTATACTGGATGTTACTTGTTTAACTTGGTCTCAATCCAATCTTCATTTCCTGTCTGTCGGTACTCAGGTGTTCCACATTGTATCACAATCACAAAGAGAGATATCAGATGTGGAAACTAAAAAATACTTTTGCTGACTTTTGCAATACATCATATTTCTGCAATTTCACCCAGTTATATACTTTAAATTTCTACATCCATTGATGCAAAAAACGCATCTGGACACCATGCGTTTTTAATGCGGTTTCCATGCGTTTTTCGCATTTTCACTTAAATAAAGGTACATATTGCCCATCAACAATATATATTAATTTTAAAACATTGAAAACAATATCAAATACCATTTCTGTCTGTGATACTCTGGTATTCCACATTATATCACAATCACAAAAAGAAATGTCATATATGGAAACTAAAAAATAAAAAATAAAATGTCATATGTGGAAACTAAAAAATGCTTTTGCTGGCTTTTGCGATTCATCACATTTCTGCAATTTCACCCAGTTATATACTTAAAATTTCTGCATCTATTGATGCAAAAAACGCATATGGACACCATGCGTTTTTGATGCGTTTTTGATGCGTTTTTTTTTTTTTTTTTGTATTTTGCATTTTCACTTAAATAAAGGCACATATTGCCCATCCACAATATATATTAGTTTTAAAACATTAAGAACAATATCAAATACCACTAAAAGTCTCTATTACAACTTTAAAAGGGAAATATAGACAGGATTATAATCTACCAAATGACTCCTAAATAAATATGTTAAAATGCACAAATTCTATAAAACTGTCAATATAGACATAAAAGATATAAAAATGGTTCATGTTAATACGAGGGATGTGTTATGGGGGGCGCCCACGTCTAGAGGAAAAACCGACCGTAATATAAACAGTCAGTTAAACGTCGAAACGTCGGCGCCCACCAATTCCTTATAAGAATCCAAAGAGTTCAAACTCTGCATTGAGTCCTCTTGGTATCAGAGTATCGAATTCAAAGATTCGCTTGGTTTCAAGTCTCGACATCCTTTCAATATGGTTGCCACCTCTCCATTCTTTCTCCACTTTATCAATGGCTAAAAACCTCAAACCTGAGGGATCCTGATTATGTGTAATTTTAAAGTGGTATGATAGCGAATGGTTCTCAAATCCCTTCCGTATATTATTTATATGCTCCGAAATACGTTTTTTTAAAGATCTTTTAGTTCTGCCTATGTATAATAATTTACACGGGCATTCCATAGCGTAAATAACATTCTCTGAATTGCACGTTAGACAATCCTTTATTAGATGACGATGATTGTTATTAATGGACACCAATTCGTTGGTTCTTTTTTGGAAAGATGTTAGTTTGCAGTTCCTACAGGTACCACACCTAAAGAAGCCCTGTAGACCTATCCAACTTGAAATGGTGGATTCCCTATTTAATTGTTTTTTCACCGAAGGGGCCACTTTTATACTTAAATTAGGTGCCTTTGTAAAGGTGATTTTTGGATTTACCGGCATTAAGGTTCCTATGATCTTGTCCTTTTGTAACAAATGCCAATGTTTGGTCACAATTTGGCGTATTTTTTTATAATCGTCACTAAAGGGCAAGATTAAACGTAATATTTCTTGGGGAGGGTCCACAGATTGTGTCTTCTCCCCAAAAAAGGATTTCCTATCCATATTGTTAACTTGCTCCAATGCTTTATCCAAAATTCCTGTGGGGTAGTTCTTCTCCAAAAATTTATCTCTCATCTCGTCATCCTCCAACTTATATTGGGTTTCCAATGTGCAATTCCTCTTAATTCTTCGGAATTGTCCTTGTGGGATATTTGATAACCAGCTAGGCAGGTGACAACTGTTAAATAAGATGTAACTATTTTTGGCGGTAGGTTTAATGAAAGTACTGCATACCATATCTTGATTCACAATGCTAATATTCAAGTCCAGGTATTCTACTTTTTCCTGGCTTGTTACCCCTGTGAATTTGAGGTTTCTATCATTAGAATTAATATCTTTCAAAAATAATTGTAGACTCTCATTACCACTTTGCCAAACAAACAGGATGTCATCAATATAGCGTTGCCAGAGCACCAGGTCCGTCCCCAGCTTGGGCTGTATGATCTGCCGTTCCCACTCTGCCATAAACAAATTGGCATAGCTGGGGGCGAACCTGGTGCCCATGGCGGTCCCCTGTGTTTGTAAGTAAAAATTCCCCTCAAAATTAAAATAATTGTGATTTAAAATGAAGTCTATCCCTTCAATTATAAACTCAATTTGTTCCACTCCTAGTCTACCTTCCAATGCAAGTTGGGACCTAACAGCCTGTTTGCCCTTATCATGCTCTATTATTGTATATAGAGATTGTATATCCAAGGATCCCATAATCCAGGTGTCCTTAAATTTCAATTTCTCCACTATTTGAATGATTTGTGTGGTGTCTTTTGTATATGACTCTGTTTTTTGAACCCTGGGCTGCAACATTTGATCTATATACTGAGATAAATTTGACGTAAGGGATCCTATTCCTGACACTATAGGTCGGCCTGGAGGATTTTCTTGGTCCTTGTGTATTTTTGGTACACAATAAAACATAGGTATACGTGGAGTTTTATTCAATAAAAATTTGTGTTCCTCATCTGTTAAAAGTCCTTTCTTATAACCTCTATTACAAAATGCTAAAAGTTCTAAATAAAATTAGTTAGTAGGGTCACTTGGTAGTCTACAGTATGTATTTGTATCCTGTAACTGTCTGAGACATTCTGTGTTATATTTCTGAGTGTCCTGGATCACAATGGATCCTCCCTTATCCGCTGGACGTATTACTATATTTTCCTCTTTCTGTAAAGTTTTTAGAGCTTTTATTTCATCATTTGTCAAATTATTCCGTCTATATTTGGTGCTATTCTTTATTTTCCGTATATCGCTTTCTACGCATTTTTTAAAACTTGCCATTTCGTGACTGATCTCGTTTCTTGGGTATTTCTTGGACCTATTTTTACAAGTTGTATGTACATATTGGTCACCATTATCGATATCTCTTGTAACTGGATTTTTAAGGAAATACTTTTTAAGGCACAAACGCCTTATAAACTTCTCCACCCCTATAAACGTATCAAATTTGTTAAGGGTGATTGTGGGGGCAAATTTCAGACCCTTATTCAATAGTTGTTTTTGAGATTCTGTGAGGGTTGTAGAGCTCAAATTAATAATAGAATCATTTTCTATTGGGTCTTGATTTATCTGCGGTGCCCCCTTTTTCTTCCTTCCTCCTCTCCGTATTTTGGTCTGTCTCCCTCGTACGATTTTATCCTTTTTGGGTAATAAGGTTGTTGATAGTGATTCTGCTGTGCAGTGTAGTGTTCCTGATGAGGGACGTGATGGCGTTGTGATTTGTCTACTTGTTGGTGATATGGTATATGAAATGTTTGAGGCCTGTTCCTCAAATTGTATTGATGGTCCCCCTGGTGATTGGTATTGTGTATTTGTGATTCTTCTTGTTGTGGTATGTGTCTTGTCCGTGTCCTGTGGTGTGGTGGGGTCCTGTCTAAAAAAACCTGCCTCTCTTCAAGTGCTTCAAACCGATTGTGTGTTGGTATTGTGTATTTATTCAAATTATGTGGCCTTTCTCTACTCACCACATCCTGTGATTCCTCTAATATTGTCCCTATATTTGCAGTGTCTATATTTGTGTTTTCATTAGTGATTAAATTTTGCCCATTTTTAGGTATAAAATGTAACTTTTTAATTTTCTTTTCCATTATATCTTGCTCTACTTTATCAAGATTATTACATAATTTAGATTGCCAATAATTATATTCATCATTTTTAGGCAATTTGCCCATAATTATTTTTATCTCATTAATTTTATCTGTAACATCACTCAATATTTCTTTCCTCCTTTTCATGATCAGCTCTACTAGGGAAAGGGAGTATTGGTGAAGCAATTTGTCCCATTCAGTATTAAATGTGGGACTTTGGAGATCCTGAGCAGGGGATTTAGTCAAGGTCAAGCCTTTTGGGGCTTTACCACATTCCACAAACCTGCACAGTGTTTTGATCTCCCATCGCTGTCTTAGTTGCTTCACCAATAAATTTTCCAATTCCCTAAATGTGTTTTTCATCATCATATCATTTTCCACATTAGTCTCATTTTGGTTAAACATGAAATTCTCAACTTTCAACCTTTTAGTTTCTACATGGTCCCAGATATCCATGGTGTTTAAAGTGTCTTGTGCAGACGTCATGAGCGGAAAGGTATAAATGTAAAATTAAGTAAGATGTCGCACTAAGAACACTCAAACGACACCAGGTGCTCCTGTAAATTGAGGCCACTCACTCAATTTAGAAAAGCATATACGTATATAGGTGAACAGGGCACTCAAGGATAGCTGCGACCGTGTATTTTAAGCAAAGATGAGCTTTATTAATAATATAAATATATTTGATGCATAAAACAATCAAGAATGTAGTAGAATAAATAGGTTATTAACAAATAAATATAATGAATATTCGACAGAGCAAAGGCTATTATTCGATTAATCAACAAATATTCAATAGTCCAATATTGTAAATCTTGGATCCAATGATTGTGAACATCCAAAGACTTGTTTGCGATAAGTCTATTCGTTTTTTACTTTCATATTGAGACAACAGTCATATGCTTTGCAGTTATTCAAATAGTCGCGGCGGCGTCCCGCCAAAGCGACGTGAATGGCAGCAACTCACTGCTGAAAAGCTTGCAAGCGAATTAAGTCCATTACCTTTGTATCGACCAAGTGTTCGTCCGAAATAATCACAAGAGCCTTCAAGTGTACTTACTCCCAGGATCTGCCTTTAGATATTTGTAGCAGTATTCAATCAGGAGATTAAAGCCGGCTCTCTGTTCGGTTATGGTCGATTTGATGGTAAGGTAGGTTTTTCAGTACAAAGATGGGGTGTAGCACCAGACGCGTTTCGGGGTCCAACCCCTTCCTCAGTGGTATGCTTCACCCCATCCATAACCCCTCTTTTATACTGGATGTTACTTGTTTAACTTGGTCTCAATCCAATCTTCATTTCCTGTCTGTCGGTACTCAGGTGTTCCACATTGTATCACAATCACAAAGAGAGATATCAGATGTGGAAACTAAAAAATACTTTTGCTGACTTTTGCAATACATCATATTTCTGCAATTTCACCCAGTTATATACTTTAAATTTCTACATCCATTGATGCAAAAAACGCATCTGGACACCATGCGTTTTTAATGCGGTTTCCATGCGTTTTTCGCATTTTCACTTAAATAAAGGTACATATTGCCCATCAACAATATATATTAATTTTAAAACATTGAAAACAATATCAAATACCATTTCTGTCTGTGATACTCTGGTATTCCACATTATATCACAATCACAAAAAGAAATGTCATATATGGAAACTAAAAAATAAAAAATAAAATGTCATATGTGGAAACTAAAAAATGCTTTTGCTGGCTTTTGCAATTCATCACATTTCTGCAATTTCACCCAGTTATATACTTTAAATTTCTGCATCTATTGATGCAAAAAACGCATATGGACACGATGCGTTTTTGATGCGTTTTTGATGCGTTTTTTTTTTTTTTTGTATTTTGCATTTTCACTTAAATAAAGGCACATATTGCCCATCCACAATATATATTAGTTTTAAAACATTAAGAACAATATCAAATACCACTAAAAGTCTCTATTACAACTTTAAAAGGGAAATATAGACAGGATTATAATCTACCAAATGACTCCTAAATAAATATGTTAAAATGCACAAATTCTATAAAACTGTCAATATAGACATAAAAGATATAAAAATATAACACATCCCTCGTATTAACATGAACCATTTTTATATCTTTTATGTCTATATTGACAGTTTTATAGAATTTGTGCATTTTAACATATTTATTTAGGAGTCATTTGGTAGATTATAATCCTGTCTATATTTCCCTTTTAAAGTTGTAATAGAGACTTTTAGTGGTATTTGATATTGTTCTTAATGTTTTAAAACTAATATATATTGTGGATGGGCAATATGTGCCTTTATTTAAGTGAAAATGCAAAATACAAAAAAAAAAAAAAAACGCATCAAAAACGCATCAAAAACGCATGGTGTCCATATGCGTTTTTTGCATCAATAGATGCAGAAATTTAAAGTATATAACTGGGTGAAATTGCAGAAATGTGATGAATTGCAAAAGCCAGCAAAAGCATTTTTTAGTTTCCACATATGACATTTTATTTTTTATTTTTTAGTTTCCATATATGACATTTCTTTTTGTGATTGTGATATAATGTGGAATACCAGAGTATCACAGACAGAAATGGTATTTGATATTGTTTTCAATGTTTTAAAATTAATATAAATTGTTGATGGGCAATATGTACCTTTATTTAAGTGAAAATGCGAAAAACGCATGGAAACCGCATTAAAAACGCATGGTGTCCAGATGCATTTTTTGCATCAATGGATGTAGAAATTTAAAGTATATAACTGGGTGAAATTGCAGAAATATGATGTATTGCAAAGTCAGCAAAAGTATTTTTTAGTTTCCACATCTGATATCTCTCTTTTGATTGTGATACAATGTGGAACACCTGAGTACCGACAGACAGGAAATGAAGATTGGATTGAGACCAAGTTAAACAAGTAACATCCAGTATAAAAGAGGGGTTATGGATGGGGTGAAGCATACCACTGAGGAAGGGGTTGGACCCCGAAACGCGTCTGGTGCTACACCCCATCTTTGTACTGAAAAACCTACCTTACCATCAAATCGACCATAACCGAACAGAGAGCCGGCTTTAATCTCCTGATTGAATACTGCTACAAATATCTAAAGGCAGATCCTGGGAGTAAGTACACTTGAAGGCTCTTGTGATTATTTCGGACGAACACTTGGTCGATACAAAGGTAATGGACTTAATTCGCTTGCAAGCTTTTCAGCAGTGAGTTGCTGCCATTCACGTCGCTTTGGCGGGACGCCGCCGCGACTATTTGAATAACTGCAAAGCATATGACTGTTGTCTCAATATGAAAGTAAAAAACGAATAGACTTATCGCAAACAAGTCTTTGGATGTTCACAATCATTGGATCCAAGATTTACAATATTGGACTATTGAATATTTGTTGATTAATCGAATAATAGCCTTTGCTCTGTCGAATATTCATTATATTTATTTGTTAATAACCTATTTATTCTACTACATTCTTGATTGTTTTATGCATCAAATATATTTATATTATTAATAAAGCTCATCTTTGCTTAAAATACACGGTCGCAGCTATCCTTGAGTGCCCTGTTCACCTATATACGTATATGCTTTTCTAAATTGAGTGAGTGGCCTCAATTTACAGGAGCACCTGGTGTCGTTTGAGTGTTCTTAGTGCGACATCTTACTTAATTTTACATTTATACCTTTCCGCTCATGACGTCTGCACAAGACACTTTAAACACCATGGATATCTGGGACCATGTAGAAACTAAAAGGTTGAAAGTTGAGAATTTCATGTTTAACCAAAATGAGACTAATGTGGAAAATGATATGATGATGAAAAACACATTTAGGGAATTGGAAAATTTATTGGTGAAGCAACTAAGACAGCGATGGGAGATCAAAACACTGTAGGTTTGTGGAATGTGGTAAAGCCCCAAAAGGCTTGACCTTGACTAAATCCCCTGCTCAGGATCTCCAAAGTCCCACATTTAATACTGAATGGGACAAATTGCTTCACCAATACTCCCTTTCCCTAGTAGAGCTGATCATGAAAAGGAGGAAAGAAATATTGAGTGATGTTACAGATAAAATTAATGAGATAAAAATAATTATGGGCAAATTGCCTAAAAATGATGAATATAATTATTGGCAATCTAAATTATGTAATAATCTTGATAAAGTAGAGCAAGATATAATGGAAAAGAAAATTAAAAAGTTACATTTTATACCTAAAAATGGGCAAAATTTAATCACTAATGAAAACACAAATATAGACACTGCAAATATAGGGACAATATTAGAGGAATCACAGGATGTGGTGAGTAGAGAAAGGCCACATAATTTGAATAAATACACAATACCAACACACAATCGGTTTGAAGCACTTGAAGAGAGGCAGGTTTTTTTAGACAGGACCCCACCACACCACAGGACACGGACAAGACACATACCACAACAAGAAGAATCACAAATACACAATACCAATCACCAGGGGGACCATCAATACAATTTGAGGAACAGGCCTCAAACATTTCATATACCATATCACCAACAAGTAGACAAATCACAACGCCATCACGTCCCTCATCAGGAACACTACACTGCACAGCAGAATCACTATCAACAACCTTATTACCCAAAAAGGATAAAATCGTACGAGGGAGACAGACCAAAATACGGAGAGGAGGAAGGAAGAAAAAGGGGGCACCGCAGATAAATCAAGACCCAATAGAAAATGATTCTATTATTAATTTGAGCTCTACAACCCTCACAGAATCTCAAAAACAACTATTGAATAAGGGTCTGAAATTTGCCCCCACAATCACCCTTAACAAATTTGATACGTTTATAGGGGTGGAGAAGTTTATAAGGCGTTTGTGCCTTAAAAAGTATTTCCTTAAAAATCCAGTTACAAGAGATATCGATAATGGTGACCAATATGTACATACAACTTGTAAAAATAGGTCCAAGAAATTCCCAAGAAACGAGATCAGTCACGAAATGGCAAGTTTTAAAAAATGCGTAGAAAGCGATATACGGAAAATAAAGAATAGCACCAAATATAGACGGAATAATTTGACAAATGATGAAATAAAAGCTCTAAAAACTTTATAGAAAGAGGAAAATATAGTAATACGTCCAGCGGATAAGGGAGGATCCATTGTGATCCAGGACACTCAGAAATATAACACAGAATGTCTCAGACAGTTACAGGATACAAATACATACTGTAGACTACCAAGTGACCCTACTAACCAATTTTATTTAGAACTTTTAGCATTTTGTAATAGAGGTTATAAGAAAGGACTTTTAACAGATGAGGAACACAAATTTTTATTGAATAAAACTCCACGTATACCTATGTTTTATTGTGTACCAAAAATACACAAGGACCAAGAAAATCCTCCAGGCCGACCTATAGTGTCAGGAATAGGATCCCTTACGTCAAATTTATCTCAGTATATAGATCAAATGTTGCAGCCCAGGGTTCAAAAAACAGAGTCATATACAAAAGACACCACACAAATCATTCAAATAGTGGAGAAATTGAAATTTAAGGACACCTGGATTATGGGATCCTTGGATATACAATCTCTATATACAATAATAGAGCATGATAAGGGCAAACAGGCTGTTAGGTCCCAACTTGCATTGGAAGGTAGACTAGGAGTGGAACAAATTGAGTTTATAATTGAAGGGATAGACTTCATTTTAAATCACAATTATTTTAATTTTGAGGGGAATTTTTACTTACAAACACAGGGGACCGCCATGGGCACCAGGTTCGCCCCCAGCTATGCCAATTTGTTTATGGCAGAGTGGGAACGGCAGATCATACAGCCCAAGCTGGGGACGGACCTGGTGCTCTGGCAACGCTATATTGATGACATCCTGTTTGTTTGGCAAAGTGGTAATGAGAGTCTACAATTATTTTTGAAAGATATTAATTCTAATGATAGAAACCTCAAATTCACAGGGGTAACAAGCCAGGAAAAAGTAGAATACCTGGACTTGAATATTAGCATTGTGAATCAAGATATGGTATGCAGTACTTTCATTAAACCTACCGCCAAAAACAGTTACATCTTATTTAACAGTTGTCACCTGCCTAGCTGGTTATCAAATATCCCACAAGGACAATTCCGAAGAATTAAGAGGAATTGCACATTGGAAACCCAATATAAGTTGGAGGTTGACGAGATGAGAGATAAATTTTTGGAGAAGAACTACCCCACAGGAATTTTGGATAAAGCATTGGAGCAAGTTAACAATATGGATAGGAAATCCTTTTTTGGGGAGAAGACACAATCTGTGGACCCTCCCCAAGAAATATTACGTTTAATCTTGCCCTTTAGTGACGATTATAAAAAAATACGCCAAATTGTGACCAAACATTGGCATTTGTTACAAAAGGACAAGATCATAGGAACCTTAATGCCGGTAAATCCAAAAATCACCTTTACAAAGGCACCTAATTTAAGTATAAAAGTGGCCCCTACGGTGAAAAAACAATTAAATAGGGAATCCACCATTTCAAGTTGGATAGGTCTACAGGGCTTCTTTAGGTGTGGTACCTGTAGGAACTGCAAACTAACATCTTTCCAAAAAAGAACCAACGAATTGGTGTCCATTAATAACAATCATCGTCATCTAATAAAGGATTGTCTAACGTGCAATTCAGAGAATGTTATTTACGCTATGGAATGCCCGTGTAAATTATTATACATAGGCAGAACTAAAAGATCTTTAAAAAAACGTATTTCGGAGCATATAAATAATATACGGAAGGGATTTGAGAACCATTCGCTATCATACCACTTTAAAATTACACATAATCAGGATCCCTCAGGTTTGAGGTTTTTAGCCATTGATAAAGTGGAGAAAGAATGGAGAGGTGGCAACCATATTGAAAGGATGTCGAGACTTGAAACCAAGCGAATCTTTGAATTCGATACTCTGATACCAAGAGGACTCAATGCAGAGTTTGAACTCTTTGGATTCTTATAAGGAATTGGTGGGCGCCGACGTTTCGACGTTTAACTGACTGTTTATATTACGGTCGGTTTTTCCTCTAGACGTGGGCGCCCCCCATAACACATCCCTCGTATTAACATGAACCATTTTTATATCTTTTATGTCTATATTGACAGTTTTATAGAATTTGTGCATTTTAACATATTTATTTAGGAGTCATTTGGTAGATTATAATCCTGTCTATATTTCCCTTTTAAAGTTGTAATAGAGACTTTTAGTGGTATTTGATATTGTTCTTAATGTTTTAAAACTAATATATATTGTGGATGGGCAATATGTGCCTTTATTTAAGTGAAAATGCAAAATACAAAAAAAAAAAAAAAAAACGCATCAAAAACGCATCAAAAACGCATGGTGTCCATATGCGTTTTTTGCATCAATAGATGCAGAAATTTTAAGTATATAACTGGGTGAAATTGCAGAAATGTGATGAATCGCAAAAGCCAGCAAAAGCATTTTTTAGTTTCCACATATGACATTTTATTTTTTATTTTTTAGTTTCCATATATGACATTTCTTTTTGTGATTGTGATATAATGTGGAATACCAGAGTATCACAGACAGAAATGGTATTTGATATTGTTTTCAATGTTTTAAAATTAATATATATTGTTGATGGGCAATATGTACCTTTATTTAAGTGAAAATGCGAAAAACGCATGGAAACCGCATTAAAAACGCATGGTGTCCAGATGCGTTTTTTGCATCAATGGATGTAGAAATTTAAAGTATATAACTGGGTGAAATTGCAGAAATATGATGTATTGCAAAAGTCAGCAAAAGTATTTTTTAGTTTCCACATCTGATATCTCTCTTTGTGATTGTGATACAATGGGGAACACCTGAGTACCGACAGACAGGAAATGAAGATTGGATTGAGACCAAGTTAAACAAGTAACATCCAGTATAAAAGAGGGGTTATGGATGGGGTGAAGCATACCACTGAGGAAGGGGTTGGACCCCGAAACGCGTCTGGTGCTACACCCCATCTTTGTACTGAAAAACCTACCTTACCATCAAATCGACCATAACCGAACAGAGAGCCGGCTTTAATCTCCTGATTGAATACTGCTACAAATATCTAAAGGCAGATCCTGGGAGTAAGTACACTTGAAGGCTCTTGTGATTATTTCGGACGAACACTTGGTCGATACAAAGGTAATGGACTTAATTCGCTTGCAAGCTTTTCAGCAGTGAGTTGCTGCCATTCACGTCGCTTTGGCGGGACGCCGCCGCGACTATTTGAATAACTGCAAAGCATATGACTGTTGTCTCAATATGAAAGTAAAAAACGAATAGACTTATCGCAAACAAGTCTTTGGATGTTCACAATCATTGGATCCAAGATTTACAATATTGGACTATTGAATATTTGTTGATTAATCGAATAATAGCCTTTGCTCTGTCGAATATTCATTATATTTATTTGTTAATAACCTATTTATTCTACTACATTCTTGATTGTTTTATGCATCAAATATATTTATATTATTAATAAAGCTCATCTTTGCTTAAAATACACGGTCGCAGCTATCCTTGAGTGCCCTGTTCACCTATATACGTATATGCTTTTCTAAATTGAGTGAGTGGCCTCAATTTACAGGAGCACCTGGTGTCGTTTGAGTGTTCTTAGTGCGACATCTTACTTAATTTTATATTCTTGTGCATGTAGTATTATAGTAGTTATATACTTGTACATAGAGGACAGTATTATAATAGTTATATTCTAGTAAATAGGATGCAGTATTATAGTAGTTTTTATTCTTGTACATAGGAGGCAGTATTATAGAAGTTATATTCTTGTACACAGGAGGCAGTATTATAGTAGTTATATTCTTGTACATATGAGGCAGTATTATAGTAGTTATATTCTTGTACAGTACAGACCAAAAGTTTGCACACACCTTCTCATTCAAAGAGTTTTCTTTATTTTCATGACTATGAAAATTGGAGATTCACACTGAAGGCATCAAAACTATGAATTAACACATGTGGAATTATATACATAACAAACAAGTGTGAAACAACTGAAAATATGTAATATTCTAGGTTCTTCAAAGTAGCCACCTTTTGCTTTGATTACTGCTTTGCACACTCTTGGCATTCTCTTGATGAGCTTCAAGAGGTAGTCCCCTGAAATGGTTTTCACTTCACAGGTGTGCCCTGTCAGGTTTAATAAGTGGTATTTCTTGCCTTATAAATGGGGTTGGGACCATCAGTTGCGTTGAGGAGAAGTCAGGTGGATACACAGCTGATAGTCCTACTGAATAGACTGTTAGAATTTGTATTATGGCAAGAAAAAAGCAGCTAAGTAAAGAAAAACGAGTGGCCATCATTACTTTAAGAAATGAAGGTCAGTCAGTCAGCCGAAAAATTAGGAAAACTTTGAAAGTAAGGGCTATTTGACCATGAAGGAGAGTGATGGGGTGCTGCGCCAGATGACCTGGCCTCCACAGTCACCGGACCTGAACCAAATCGAGATGGTTTGGGGTGAGCTGGACCGCAGAGTGAAGGCAAAAGGGCCAACAAGTGCTAAGCATCTCTGGGAACTCCTTCAAGACTGTTGGAAGACCATTTTAGGTGACTACCTCTTGAAGCTCATCAAGAGAATGCCAAGAGTGTGCAAAGCAGTAATCAAAGCAAAAGGGGGCTACTTTGAAGAACCTAGAATATGACATATTTTCAGTTGTTTCACACTTGTTTGTTATGTATATAATTCCATATGTGTTAATTCATAGTTTTGATGCCTTCATAGTCATGAAAATAAAGAAAACTCTTTGAATGAGAAGGTGTGTCCAAACTTTTGGTCTATACTGTACATTGAGACAGCATTATAATAGTTATATTCTTTTATATAGGAGGCAGTATTATAGTAGTTCTATTGCTGTACTTAGGGGGCAGTATTATAGTAGTTGTATTCTTGTTTATAGAGGCAGCATTTTAAGAGCTATATTCTTGTACATAGAGGGCAGCATTATACAGTAGGTGTCATATTGCTGTATATAAAAGACAGTATTATAGTGGTTGTAGGTCCAAGTAGGATATCCTTACTGATTTCCTTTTCCCATTCATGTTATTATTTTATATAAACCAGTGTCCTGTGGACCATTACACATTTTGTATGTAGGTCCATTATGTTTTGTTTAATATAATATATATTACTCACCTGCAATTTTCCTATTCACAGTGGTTACACATGTAGTGTATGCTGTGCTGGTGATTCAGACACTGATGACTGTGGTGAGCGAAATTTATCTTTTATTAAACCTCTATTTTAAGGAAAACACATTTTAGAAACACGTGTTATGTTTATATAAAGTGTATATACACAGACGCACATACTGAAGAAAGAACATCACTTGTTTCAGTAAATATGCGACCAGTGAAGACAACATATTTAGCACATCTCTGAAATACTGAGACTATGGCAGAATTAATTACAGCTTGATGTGTTACATGTGTCTTAGGGGATTTTTCCATTAAGACTCTTAAAAAGTGAAGAAAACCCCCCCCCCCCACAGAAATCAGCGTCTGCCACACATGGTGCCAGCCTGACGACACACAGGTGCTGTACCCACACCTGCATAGTTTAGTATCTCAGATACAGTTATCAGAGAGACAGAGGTGATCTCTATACTGAAGAGGGAGTGCATACTTATTTCTTAGAACTGCTGAAAAAATGGATGATGCTGGCAGCAAAAGCACAGGAGCAACCAACCTTGAGTTATACCCCTATATAACTAACCCCGACCTGTTTTAGGCGTAAAAATAGTCGCAAGGCCTCTTTTTCCCACATTTTAGGAGTGGTGAGGTATGACGGAGCCCGGCACATTTACCTTCTTTTACATCTGAAAACAGGTGTCAAAAAGCAATAAAAACTACTCCAGTCCGGTGCATTGGGCTAATACTTGGCAGTGCAGAGGTAGAACAAAGATCAGCGTAAAAAGCCAGTCTTTGTAAATGACCCCCAATATGTACACCATCATAAGGTACACAGCAGTACCAATACACCTTGAGATAAATGAAAGAACCACCTGTCTCTACTGCATCCAGGGTGTCGCTGGCGTGTCAGCGTGATGTCTGCTGGAACTGGAACAAGGTCTCTGTGGTGATATAGAAAAAAAATAAATCACATAAGGAATGGTAACTGTCCTTGTTAAAGGGGTTGTTCAGGGCTGAACCCGGATATAAGCTATACTTTATTCTTTTACTACACATGAGTGATGCATCAGAGCATTTCCTTGCTCCGATGCTCCCCTTTTCCTTGCGCTTCATTGCGCAGCACAAGGTTTGTTTGTTTACTGCCGGTTACATAACTAGCTTCACATCACTATGCTAGACTTCCGCCCAGCAGTGAACCGGGGACCGGCACAGATGAGCGGTCTATAGCACTGCTGGAGGCATAGTACCCGACTCCAAAACAGCCTAGGGCCACGCTATAGACCGCCCATCTGTGCAGTGACGTCACCGGGCTCACTGTTAGGGCTCATGCACACGACCATATGCCCTTCGAGACATACAGTCGGTGAGCAGGCCATATGTCCCGGAGCAGCATACATCGTGCGCACGGGAGCACACAGCATCATAGGTTACTATAATGCCGTGCACATTGGGCCGCTCGCAGGACTATTGTCCTGCACTCATATGATCTATGACCTATGATGCTGTGCGCTCCCGTGCGCATGATGTATGCCGCTCTGGGACATATGGCCCGCTCATGGACCGTATGTCTTGGAGGGCATACGGTCGTGTGCATGAGCCCTTAGGGGGAAGTCTCTGCCTAGCATAGTGATGTGAAGCTCAGTAAATCAAACAGTAAGCAAAAAAGCAAAAAGACCTTGCGCTGTGTGATGCAATCAGTGGCGACTCCAGGATCGATATATAGGGGGGGGCACAGAAGATACACTGTCAAAAATGGGGGGGCACTAATAATTTTCACCAGCTAATCATACTACTGAAAAATACTAAAACAGCCGCTTCCCCTGCAGCTACGCCCCTGGCGCCGGTGTAATATAATTAAGGGGTATCAGGGTACATTGGGTGTAATATAACTGAGGAGGGCTATCAGACATTATAAAGGGGTAATATAGCTTACATTAACCCTGTATTACGTCCCTGATAGGATAGAACTCCTCAGTTATGTTACCCCTGTATAATGCACCCTGATACCCCTTAGTTATATTATATAACTAAGGGATATCAGGGTACATTACACAGGGGTAATATAACTGAGGGGTATCAGGGTACATTATACAAGGGTAATATAACTGAGGAGGGCTATCATGGGACATTATACAGGGGTAATGTAAGCTATATTACCACCGTATAATGCCTGATAGGCCTCCTGAGTTATATTACCTCTGTATAATAATGTACAGTGATACCCCTTAGTTATATGACCCTGCCGGGATCATATAACTAAGGGGTATCCGGGTACATAATTATACAAGGGTAATATAAGTTACTCAGGAGGCCTATCAGGCATTATACGGTGGTAATATAAGTTATATTACCCCCTGTATAATGTACCCTGATTACCCTCAGTTATATAACTGAGGGGTATCAGGGGACATTATGGGTAATATTATAACTAAGGGGTATCAGGGTACACTATACAAGGGTAATATAACTGAGGAGGACTCAGTGCTATCAGGGGACATTATACATGGGTCCTTAGTTATATTACCCCTGTATAATGTACCCTGAGACCCCTAAGTTATAGGAGTATCAGGGTTGAGGAGGGGCTGGGCGCAAGCAGGCAGGCCATGAGGCGAGGTAGTGGGGGTACATACTTTGTTTTCTTCTTAGCTTGCCTAGGGGCCGGCCAGGGCAGGGCCAGGCAGAGTTCTTGGGAAGTTGCCACACACAGTCCTCCTCTGGACCTCTCCTGTCCGAAGCTGGGGCCTGGGCTGGGCACAGACAGGCTCAGTGACACTAGCAGACGCAGATGCAGAGCTGCAGAACAGAAGCAAGCATTCGGGCAGGCACGCAGCTTTACGTGGTGACGTCAACTCTGCGGCTGCCGCACTCCCAGCCTGCGCCCACCCTGCACGCTCTGCCTCCGCTGGGTCCGAACGCCGCCCCCACCCCCATCTGTCATGTCTGTGTATGTTGTCTGTGTTGTGATTTGTGAATCACTCACTCAGTAGTGCGGGGCTGCGGGCGGCCGGGCGCAGCAGCGAATCAATGGGGGGGTTTGGGGGGCACCCAGGGGGGGCAAGGAATGACCTGGCAGGGGCAATTGCCCCCCCTTGCCCCCCTGTAGCGACGCCACTGGATGCAACACAAGGCAAAGAGGATCGTCGGGACATGCTCCGATGCCCCACTCCTATGTTGTAAAAGAATAAAGTTTTAGCTTATATCTGGGTCCAGCCATGAAACCGGACAACCCCTTTAAATCCCCAGCAGGGCAGTTGCGGATTCAGAGCCTTGTCTCAGGAGGGGCACTTCCATATTGTTTTGTGGCGGCGGACAGAAAATAATGTGGTGCTTATAGAACAGACTTTTATTTAACCTGTGTGAGCAGAAGAAATGCTCTGTCTATAACTAAGGAATATCGGGGTATATTATACAAGGGGTAATATAACTGAGGGGTAGCAGGGGACATTATACAGTGGTAATATAACTAGGTTATATTACCCCCTATATAATGTACCCTGATGCCCTCAGTTATATAACTGAGGGTATCAGGGTACATTATACAGGGGGTAATATAACTGAGCTGAGGAGGGGTGCAGGCTACATACTTTATATGCGTAGTGCGTACTGTATATAACTTATAGGGTCTCAGCCAGGCACCTGGAGTCACGGATTTTGAAGGACTATTGCTGGTTTTCTGGCACCATACTGCCAGCCCAGATGTTATAGCTGCTCACATGAAGGTCCTGCTGATTCATTCTGGTCAGGGACGTCCTTTCACATATTCAGGTGCCCTAATGTGAACATGGGGTGTCTTAAGGAAGCAAATCAACACAATACGTTACTGCAAAATGCAATTAAACTGCGCCATATTAATACAACATAGTGGTATAGCTAGCGGGGTCACAGATGCGAGCAGGACCACCAGGAAAACTGATATTAGCCCTTTCAATGCTTTGGATCACCCAGGCCACTAGGGATAGATAGATAGATAGATAGATAGATATTAACCCAGTGACTGCCTTACTCCACCAGGAATGCAGACAATAAGATTATGCTGTTTAATGCAGTTTGCCTGGATGTTCTGTGGCCCTTTGTATCTGGCTACTTTAGAGCTTATTATTGGAGCACCATATATTATTATCTAAGGTCCCTAACTGCTCTGTTCGCTGGCTACAAAGGCTTAGAGGGAAAAAATTGCTGGCAATCAGACAACCTCTGTATTATCTTGTCACAATGTCTGCTCTAAAGGTCTCATTTGTGGAAGGTTATTTACTGGGATGATCGTCCTTCCCTACAATATACCTGCAGTGCAATATCATATTACAGCATGAAATGTGGGTACAAGAGATGTTAGTGCAGGATGTACAATCTGTATTTGTAAGTTGCACATGGGTTTTATTCCCTGAACGTCTCACTCAGGGCAGAGACAGTTCTTGTACTTTACATTTAAGGGAGCAGCAGTTGGCCACGATGACATCGCCACCCTGACCTCACTTAGCAAGCGCGTGGACTGGCATGCAGTGACGCAGTAGCTTCAGGCAGGCTCTTCTTACTTCCTCTGCTGCCCAGATGGGACCATTACCTCTCCTGTCCTGACTGCGTGCGCCTGCACTCATGTTGCACGGCTCTGCCTCCGCTCCAGCTCCGCCCCCTATGTACAGTGAATTTAGCCGTGACCCGCAGCACAGGTATTGTAATTTACAGTGTAGGACGGGACGGGCACGGCCAGCGTTAGGGCAGAGGAATTGTAACACCCCAGAGTTGTGTTACTACATTCCTCTACTCCGCTACTGCCCTTTAAGAGCTTTTATATTGTCATCTGATATAATTTGTATTATGTCTCCACAAATGTGCATGTAAAACCATGTTAAATTACATTTTTTCCTTTTAATTTTACAGGTCCACCAGCAGGTGGCAGCATCATTGGTAGAGATAGCTTTAATGTTATGGCCGTTCAGAGTGGAACGATCCTGTTCTATGCTTCCCCCCTGCTGAGGAGAAGTAGAGGATTCCATCTTCCTGCAGCAAGGGAGGAAAAAAACTGTTAGCACCAGATCTAGTTTGCCTTCTGTATAGGGAAGAATTTAACAACAATATGGATAATTTCTTAGAGACCACCTGAATCAATGAAGGGTATAGGAAAAGTGATCAAATTTAAAACTTAACGTTTAATACACAAAATATAGAATAATGGGTCCCATGATAATGTGATACAATTATAGAAACAAAAAGGAGCAGCGCGGTTGTACACCAACGGTAAGTAGGTGCAGACAGCCAGAACTCATGTACAAAAAACTGTGCTCGGCGGCACTCAAAATAAACCCGGTGGTCCTACCGCTTGGATGAGATGCTCCTTGGAAACGCGACTGCACGTCCAGTGCTGATGGATGTGCACACCATTTGATGACGGCAGACGTATGAAACAGGGTGTAGGGGTGCTAGGATTGCTGACCCTAATGATACCCTAGGGCCCTACAATGGCCTAGATGGCACGACCACGGAACCCCGCGATCAGCCAAAGCAGGAACCTACCCCTGGAATTGTTGCGCCCTAATAAGCCCTCAGCTGCCTAGTCCCTACACGCATGTTTCGCAGACATAGATGAGTGAATAGCTCATCAGGGGAAACATGGAGCCTGGGCTGAGACTGTGCAGGGAACGCTGACAATATGTCAGAAACGGACACTGCACAGAGGCAAGAGTCGACCACAATCTAGATACAGAGGGAGTGTGGCCAAACAAATTACAAGGTGGAGAGGGCAAACTGATACTTGTCCTAACCACTGTTAAATATTGCTGGCGCATGGGCTGATGTAGCCTGAGGAAGTGTTTGAATCCACCGCCTTTTGAACCAAGACCGGCCCTCAGAACGAGGCTTGGTTCGGACACTCCCACCCATCAAAGGAAGTGCAAAGCGCCCGCGCATGCGCGAACGGACGGATCGCATCAGGGAGGGAGCGCACTCTGCAGACGCCTGTGAGCGTGATGACATCACCGCGCCCGATCCCGTTTGTTCATACGAGACCAAACGGCAGTTGCCAGGAGACAGGGACGCTACTCCCCGACAACGCCGAATGGCGCAGCTTCAAGTTGAGAAGCTGCGCAAACATAAGTGAGGCATTCAGGCAATTATATTAGTTAAGGAAATCCTGACTTGGGAGACAGTCCACGGACACATGTAAACAGAGGGAGGGGTAATGAGGAAAAAGCACACAGATAGGACAGGAGGGCAGAACGGAGGGGAAAGGGGGCAGATAGCATAACAATAGGTGAGGTGAGGGTTAATTAGACGCCATATGAATCAAAAAATATAAGCATAGGGGATCGGTACAGGCAGCCTAGATGAAACAGCTATAGTTAAGCTGTTCATTCAGACCGGTGGGTGAGACCGTGCATAAAACATAGATCCATCGGGATTCTCTCTGAAGTAAAACACGGTCCCAATCACCACCACGTATTGGATATGCCACCTTCTCGATTCCCATTGCCCTCAGACAGCCAGGGTTGCCCTGATGGCACTCATGGACATGTCTGGAGATAACGGTGTCCCTCTGATTGGCGATGTCGCCAAGGTGCTCACCCAGGCGTCTGCGTAGTTCACGCCTCGTTTTGCCCACATACTCCAAATTGCACTCGCAGGTAATCTTGTAAATCACACCTTGCGTCTTGCAATTAATGAAGTCTTTGATCGGAAAGGACTTATTGAGGTTAGAACTAAAGAAAGATTTCCCTGTCTGGATGATTTTACACGCTACACAGCCGCTGCACCTGAAGGAACCCATAGGCCTACGGTCGAGCCAAGTCCCTTGTCTAGGTGGCGGGGAGAAGTGGCTGTGTACCAGGAGATCCTTTAAATTGCTACCCCTTCTAAATGTTACTTGGGGGTAGTCGTGAATGATGTCCCTGATGTCCGGGTCCATCATTAAAATGGGCCAGTGTTTGCCCAGGATCCCACGTATTCTATCAGCACAGCCATCAAAAGTGGCTAGCAGACGGATCTTCTGGTCACCGGCTGATTTAGCCTTAGGCACCAGAAGGTCCGACCTAGCCGTATCGACCGCCCTGTGATAAGCCTGCTGAAGCACATTGTCCGGATAACCCCTATTCAGAAAGCGTGCCCTTAAATCGTTCGCCTTCTTCCTAAAGTCTGGTCCCTCGGAGCAGTTGCGCCTAAGGCGCAAATACTGGCCACATGGAATACCCCTTTTAAGGGGAATGGGGTGGCTACTGCTCCAGTGTAGGACTGAGTTGGTAGAGGTAGGCTTTCTGAAGATGGTTGTTGAGAGTTCATCGGACCCCTTTCTGAAGATGGATATATCAAGAAAGGACAGACTATAGGGGTCAGATTCATGTGTGAATCTGAGGCCTATACTGTTATGATTCAGCTTGGATACCAAACCAGAGAATGATGATTGGGAATCATTCCAGATGATAAAGACGTCGTCGATGTAACGTGCCCACAGGGCTATGGGCACGGTACTCGACGACATCTCCTCAGAGAAAACACAGGTAGCCTCCCACCAGCCCAGGAGCAGATTGGCGTAGGCCGGTGCGCAAGAACAGCCCATCGCCGTGCCCCTGAGCTGGTGGTAAAGCTTAGTACCGAAATGAAAAAAGTTATGCGTCAGTAGATACTCAAGAAGTCTCAGCACAAACTCATTGTGCTGAGAAAACTGACAGCCCCTCATACTTAGAAAATGACCCACTGCTTTAAGGCCCGCGGCATGAGGAATAGAGGAATATAATGCCTCGACATCAATACTCCCCAGAATAGCCTGGGGTTCGATGTTCACGCCGTCGAGTCTTTTAAGTAGGTCCATGGTGTCCCTGACATAAGATGGCAGGGACACCACGAAGGGCATAAGGACTTTATCAATATAAACACCCAGGTTTTGGCTAATACAGCCAACCCCCGAAACGATAGGTCTCCCTTTGAGGGGAGTTGTCCCCTTATGGACCTTCGGTAGGCTGTAGAATGTAGCATTCACTGGGTGTTTAGGATATAGAAAGTCCAATTCCTCTGCAGAGATCAGTTTTTTGGTTTTCGCATCCTGCAGGATTTCCCTCAGTTCTATTAAATAAGAGTCTGTCGGGTTAGATGGTAAAACCTCATAGGTGTTTCTGTCCCGAAGAATATGCTCACACATATTTCGATAGTCAGTAGTGTCCATGATCACTGTGTTGCCTCCTTTGTCCGAAGGTTTCACAGTGATCGTGGAGTCATTCTTGAGGGCCGTAATGGCCTCCCATTCCTCCCTGGTACAGTTGTTAACCAGGGGGGTGGATGCCACTTTTCTGAGGTCTGCTGATACAAGCTGGAGGAACACATCCAAGCATGAGATGTCACTGGATGGGGGCATCCTGGTGCTCTTGTTCCTAAGAGTTGTGAAGGGGCCCACACCAGTAATGTCACCACCCAGATCCTCCAGACTGTGTAGCAACCTAACGTCCGGTAAAAGGCTTAAGGGAATCCCTAGTTCCTGACACTGCCGTTCGTCCGTGTGTTTAAAAAACTTTCGCCATCTAAGTTTCCTAATGAAAAGATGTAGATCTTTAGTCCACGTGAAGGCGTCGAAGCGGCGAGTGGGGACAAAGGATAGACCCTTACTAAGTACGGCCATCTCTATGGTACTCAATGATCTCTGAGACAGGTTAATTATTTCGGGCCCTGTTGGTCCCGAGTCCTTGACCTGTCTCTCAACGGATAGGGAATGGCTTGATCTAAAAAACCTTGTGGTTGTCCTCGACCTCTACCTCCTCTACCCTTCCCCCCCCTGTTTGTGTTTTTCCGTCTAGTTGACGTGCCCGGTTGTTCTCGTTCACTGTCAGAGTGATCGGTCTCCGTGGTAGACAGATCGGAGACCACCTCCCTGACCGTGACTTTGTCTCTGAGGACAGAGTAGGCCTTATTCTCCTTAAACTCGGCAAGATCTTTGGTGAATTGCCGGTGCTTTCTCTCCCGGAGATAAAATTGAAATTTTTCTATAGAGGTCTGCAACTGTTTCTCTTTATTACAAAAGTCCGGGTCCTGGGAAAAGGTTTTGGTGATGTCAATTTGGGCTTTCAATTTCTCCCCCAGGCCCTCAAGATTAATTTTTTCCTCTTCAAGCAGCAGAGTCATAAATTGGAGGGAGCTAGCGGTGGCTAATTGTTCCCAGCGGTTGCTAAAGCCAGGGCTCCTCTGTTTGTTGACAGGGGTAAGTGAAATTCTTAGGCCCCTGGGAACAATGCCATGTTTTATATAGTTACCCAAGCTTTGAACCTCCCACCAACTGGACAGATGCTCCTTATATAACCTACTCAACTCCTTAAAAGCTGTTTTGAAAGAAGGAATAAATTTCTTTTGCACGTACGATTTGTCTGAGAGAGAATCCCGATGGATCTATGTTTTATGCACGGTCTCACCCACCGGTCTGAATGAACAGCTTAACTATAGCTGTTTCATCTAGGCTGCCTGTACCGATCCCCTATGCTTATATTTTTTGATTCATATGGCGTCTAATTAACCCTCACCTCACCTATTGTTATGCTATCTGCCCCCTTTCCCCTCCGTTCTGCCCTCCTGTCCTATCTGTGTGCTTTTTCCTCATTACCCCTCCCTCTGTTTACATGTGTCCGTGGACTGTCTCCCAAGTCAGGATTTCCTTAACTAATATAATTGCCTGAATGCCTCACTTATGTTTGCGCAGCTTCTCAACTTGAAGCTGCGCCATTCGGCGTTGTCGGGGAGTAGCGTCCCTGTCTCCTGGCAACTGCCGTTTGGTCTCGTATGAACAAACGGGATCGGGCGCGGTGATGTCATCACGCTCACAGGCGTCTGCAGAGTGCGCTCCCTCCCTGATGCGATCCGTCCGTTCGCGCATGCGCGGGCGCTTTGCACTTCCTTTGATGGGTGGGAGTGTCCGAACCAAGCCTCGTTCTGAGGGCCGGTCTTGGTTCAAAAGGCGGTGGATTCAAACACTTCCTCAGGCTACATCAGCCCATGCGCCAGCAATATTTAACAGTGGTTAGGACAAGTATCAGTTTGCCCTCTCCACCTTGTAATTTGTTTGGCCACACTCCCTCTGTATCTAGATTGTGGTCGACTCTTGCCTCTGTGCAGTGTCCGTTTCTGACATATTGTCAGCGTTCCCTGCACAGTCTCAGCCCAGGCTCCATGTTTCCCCTGATGAGCTATTCACTCATCTATGTCTGCGAAACATGCGTGTAGGGACTAGGCAGCTGAGGGCTTATTAGGGCGCAACAATTCCAGGGGTAGGTTCCTGCTTTGGCTGATCGCGGGGTTCCGTGGTCGTGCCATCTAGGCCATTGTAGGGCCCTAGGGTATCATTAGGGTCAGCAATCCTAGCACCCCTACACCCTGTTTCATACGTCTGCCGTCATCAAATGGTGTGCACATCCATCAGCACTGGACGTGCAGTCGCGTTTCCAAGGAGCATCTCATCCAAGCGGTAGGACCACCGGGTTTATTTTGAGTGCCGCCGAGCACAGTTTTTTGTACATGAGTTCTGGCTGTCTGCACCTACTTACCGTTGGTGTACAACCGCGCTGCTCCTTTTTGTTTCTATAATTGTATCACATTATCATGGGACCCATTATTCTATATTTTGTGTATTAAACGTTAAGTTTTAAATTTGATCACTTTTCCTATACCCTTCTGTATAGGGAAGACAGCAAGGACAAAGTCTCAGTCTGAGACTTGATGAATTCCCAGTCAGAGCCCTGCAGCTCAACTGGATGAAAAGAAAGCAGACAACCTCCAGTTCCAGGAAGAAAGCATCCCCTGAGAATGTATCTGTGAGTCAAGTCCAGAGACCTAGGAGAAGCCATTCCTCCTCAGCTAGTCTGTCCCCACAAAGCAGAAGGTACAGTTCAAAGCAGAAGATTAGTTCCTTCCACAGTTACAGAGCTAACAAGCAGACGAATTATCCTGCAAGTTCACATTAAAGCAGAAACATTTATTTCTGCCAATGATTGCCAAAACCTGCTGGGACCAAAGACCAAAGCTGTATACTGCTTGGATACAAGTTATCTTCAGTAAAGAAAAGTTTGAACTTGATCTAAAGGTCTGGACATCATTTCTGCTGCAAAATTCCTCTATTTCTCCTACTATCACTACACTCAAATTTATTGCAAGTGAGCCAGGAGTCCAGCCGTACCCAGGTAGGAGACACCGTTGACACCACTACCACTATTCCACAGAGACATTATAGGCCATTACACCACTCTGGCATTCCTAACCTGGGACGTGCGTTGTAACACCTTGGAAGGGCCTTGTGATAGTACCCTGCGCATGCTGCAATTGGCGTCACGAACAAACTATAGACTATTAATCACCCGTATCCAGACCCACTGCATTAGTAGCGTCAGCCTAGCCGTTCCTGGTCACTGCAAAAGTGGCGTCTCTAGAACAGGATTTACCTCTGTACCTATAATTCTGGCTATAGTAATCATCAAAACCCTGAAAATTTACTTTTATTGCATGTACTTATTGCTGAAGAGTGTGGGTTTGCATCAGCTGCAGCACAGTGGCAGAGCAGGGGTTAATCTGCCATCCCAGATATCTCTACTCATCAGAGGGGAGGGGACCAGACAGCCTGCCTCCACAGAGAAAGCATTCCTACAGCAGCAGAAACAAAAGTGCTGAATGCAAGTTCCCAGGAGGACTGAGAAATCGCTGCCCATACAGGAAGTGATGCGGCGGCCATCTTGAAAAAGGGAAAATACAGTTTTTTCTGCATTGAATGTTGGAGAAGCACCAGCCCTTGGATCTGAGTGAGTACTACTGTGCAAAATAACCTTGCTAAAGACTGTTAAGAGATATAATCTGTCTGCCAGAGCACCATACTTCCCAAAATTGAGCAGATGCAGCAACTCTTAAAGGAGCCACGCACCAATTCTGCTGCAGTCGCCCATAGCAACCTGCATCTAAATCGCATTGTAGCCAATACTGATCCCTTTAATCTGGTACTGGGTATCAAGGGCCATGTCTGACAACGAAGATAGCACCCACTTGGACCGCAGCGGTCCACCAGCAGCAGCGGCAGCCACCTGCATTATGCCTCTTACTATGCCATACTATTTTGGGGCACCCTGGCTCCCAAGTTAATCAGGAGAACCCCATTGTCACAGCAGGCGTGCACTCAGTCTAACAGATAACGCACCAACCAGGCTCTGGGCGAGAGACAGGGGAAGGGTCACCTCCTGACTAATCCCTGACCTCTTTCCCTGCACTGCTCAGCCCACCTACAGACCTTTAAGGTAGGTATGAGGTGTCCCCGTGCCTGGGCTGACAAAACCCTGAATTCCCTGAGATGGTGAAGTGGGGAAATAGGAGCAGCCTGCTCGCACAGAACCTCAATGGGATAGATGACACAAAACAACCAAACATGAAATAACACTTATCTTCCTGAGCTGGAACAGACAGCCAACCTTCCTTCCTAGCTTCCAAGACCACAATGAATAGTATAATCCGCCCAGAGCACTGGGCTGGTATACTATTTAAACTAATGACCCCACCCAGTGCACTTGATGAGAGGCGGATCCAGCACGGCTCCAAAACAAACACTAAACTTGTGCTGCAATCCTGGCCGACCTCCGCACATCGTCAGAGTGGGGCATGACACCCATTCACTCAGGGAATTCCGTGATAAAATGCTAGCCACGTTTAAGCTATATCCAGTATCACAGGATCAGAAAGTGGAAATCCTGATTGGCCAGTTACAAGGAGCTGCGCTCCGGGTGGTCAAGTCCTGGTCTCGGCCAGAGCGGAAAACCGCTGAACAGATCCTAGACCGACTCAGTACCACCTTTGAGACTAGGACCGCCTCTGAACTTAAAATGCGCTTCTTTGGAAAGCGGCAGCAGTCAAAGGAGACCTTGAGAGACTTTTCCCTGTCTCTGCAGGATGTCCTGCAGGCTGTTATCCAGATTGATCCCCGTGAAGCTGAGGGAAGATCAAACTCTCAGGGAACAGTTTATTGAAGGTGTCCTTGACGAATCCCTCAAACGTCAGCTGAAGATGCTGTCAGCTCAGCACCCAGATACTTCTTTCTTGGACTTTAAGGAACTTGCTATTGACATCCTAGGGAAAAGTCACCAAGGTGAACCTCCTGAAAACAAGAGGGCAGGGCCCACACTACGGCCTGCTACTCACAGCCAAATAGCTGAGCATGGGGCTCAGGCATACGTTCCAGATGCCATAGCAGCTCTGACTGCTCAAGTCTCCCTCTTAGCTGAGAATATGGAGGGGATGAGAAAACACCTAGAGCGACTGGAACAGCAACCCAAGGTGGGGAAAGGGACTTCTGCAAACAGAGACCGCCCTACACCCGGTCCACAAGAATATCGGCGCCAGACAGTCAGTAGGTTGTCAGACCCCGGTTATCAAAACATTAGGAAACAGCGATGCCTGCATTGTCAGAGATATGGACACACTGAAAAAGACTGCTGTCAGTTAAACGGGTTTTCCCTGAGGGCAAGGACCGCCCCTCGGGAGGAAGAATACTAGGTCCCAAAGATCCAGCCTTTATGCCTAGTTATGTGGGCGCCTGCCCCTTGGTTGAAGTTGACATCAATGGAGGGAAGTTTCCCGCTTTAATTGATACCGGATCTCAAGTCACTACCATCCGCCAAGCAGCATTTGACACATGCAGAAACGGAGCCCAGCTGACGCAACCTCCAGAATCTTGGCTCCGCATTATAGTTACCAATGGCAAACCAGTGCCTATACTAGGTTATTGGGAACCTACTTTACAGATTGAAGATACCGAACTCCCATGCAAAGGGGTAGTCGTGATTCAGGTCCCAGAAGATGACAATTGCCCTGTGGTCCTGGGGATGAATGTACTTGGCAACTGTTACCCTGAAGTGCTGAAAGCCTTAAAGAAAACCCTACTGACTACACCTTGTGCAACTCAATGGGTCACAAACCAGACCATTCAAGTGCTAGCCGCCCAACAAAAATTCAGCAAACAACGTGGCGAAATCTGCCGTGTCCGCATCAAGGATGCTCACCCTATCAAACTCCAGCCTGGAGCAGAGACTCTGATTTGGTGCAAGGCTTGCATCGGTATCCAAAGTCAAGATTATCAGGCCCTTGTGGAGCCAATACATCTTCAGGATCACCCCCTTGTCCTAGCCGCTAGGAGTGGGGTCACCATGTTCCAAGGAAAGGTACCCATACGCTTAGTCAATCTAGGTGATGAAGCTGTGAAATAAAAAAAAACACTACCCAGTGGCCTGCCTATATCACATCCGTCAGCAGAATATCCTGGATTACCCTACTGCTGCGGCCCAACAATCACTCCAAATAGTGGAGGAAGCCAAAGACCCGCCGGAACAGTCCTGGTGGACCGAACTACATATTGGGGATATCACTACCTCTGCCGAGCCAAACTTAGTCAAACAACACCATCAAGTCCTCAGAAAACATCCTCTGGACTATGGTCAAACTCACCTAATACAGCACACCATTCCAATCAAAGAGAGATACCGACCAGTCCCTCCTGCCATGTACCAGCAGGTGAAGATGGTGCAGGATATGAAGACAGCTAATGTCATCCAGGATAGTCACAGCCCCTGGGCTGCCCCCTTAGTCCTGGTAAAGAAGAAGGATGGAACCATCTTGTACCCCCTGCCACAAATTGAATTGAACTGGATCTAACCAGTGGCTATTGGCAAGTCCCCATGGCCCCAGAAGATAAAGAAAAAAATGCTTTTGCCACCCCAATAAGTCTGTTCGAGTTCAACTACATGCCATTCGGGTTGAGCAACGCCCCTGGGACATTTCAGAGACTCATGGAAAGATGTCTTGGACACAAAAACTTTGAGACCGTGTTGCTGTACCTGGATGATGTGATCATCTACTCTAAGACCTACGAAGAGCATTTACAGTGTACCAGACCTTAACCCAACATGGACTGAAAGTGAAACCTTCAAAGTGTCACTTACTGAAGCCCCAAGTGAAATATCTGGGACATGTTGTAAGTGCGGAGGGCGTGAGACTGGACCCCGACAAGATAGCTGCAGTACAAAGCTGGCCGGCCACAAAGACAGTCAAAGAGGTCAAGAGCTTCCTCGGATTTGCAAGTTACTATCGGAGGTTTATCCTGCACTTCGCTCAGATTGCGGAACCTATCCAGGAGCTTGTGAAAGGTCACCATAAAGGCTGTCAGAATGCTAAAATACCGGTGGAGTGGAATGAAGAGAGAGATATTGCTTTCCGACTGTTGAAAGAAAAACTTATAGAACCTCCAGTCCTGGGCTACCCTGACTATAGCCTACCATTTTGCCTCTATACTGACGCAAGTAAGAAAGGTTTGGGAGCTGTACTATCTCAGACACAAGCTGGAACTGAAAGAGTCATCGCCTATGCCAGCAGATCTTTTCGAGAGCCAGAGCAGAATGACCATAACTACAGCTCATTCAAACTGAAGTTTCTAGCCTTGGTCTAGGCTGTAACTGAGAAATTCAAGGACTACCTAGCTGCCACACCTTTCACAGTCTACACCGACAATAATACGCTGGCTCACTTGAACACTGCACGTCTAGGAGCTCTAGAACAAAGATGGGCCTCTAGACTGGCGAACTTCAACTTCACCATTAAGTACCGGACTGGGAAATCTAATGACAATGCCGACGCTTTGTCTAGGCTACCTGCCCAGAAAGAACCAATTTTAACCGATGATCAGTGGAAAGATGTGGAAATGCCAATATTCTACTCCCGATTTGCTCAGCAGGAGGCCCTACACACTAGGCATCCGACCTCTAAAGCTTGTTTTCCACAGACCTGTGACCCCTCACCTCCAGTTGAGAAAGAGCTCTGGATTAAACTACAATCCGAGAGCAGATCCATCGGAGAACTGTTGGATTATTTTTGCAGTGGACACATACCGGAGAGAATCTGACAGCGGAGAGCTGACTCAGAGCTAGTTCGCCTCTAGGGACAACGGAAACTACTCTTTCTACAAAGAGACCTACTCCTCAGGAGAATGCTTGATCCAATCACCTGTGAGTAGAGATGTTGCGAACATAAAATTTTCCGTTCGCGAACGGCGAACGCAACTTTTTGCAAATGTTCGCGAACGGGCGAACCGCCATTGACTTCCATTGACTTCAATAACACAATTCCCCCACTGCTTCAACCTCGAGGTTGAAGCAGTGGGGGAATTGTGTTACCATTCTACAGCAGCAACATGGGTAGGTAACTTGGCAGCTGGATCAGGGTGGGACGAGAGGTTTGCAGTTCATTGTTATATGCCATCTTCATTAGTAGTATTTCACCGTCCATTGACACCTCACAGCATCCTTGGACAGATGTTGTGAACAATAGTCAGGTAGTTGTTTTATACCAGGGATTAGCAATTGCACCCGCAACTACACTTTTGTTCACGGCCTCTGGTAAATTGTTGTTCTCTGCTGTTTATGGTCACATTATCCCCCATTGTGATTCTCCACATTGTATAGCCCTTTGTGGCTCAGTCTCCATGTCCTGTCCCTTTTGAGCATTACCTGTAATGATCATGTGATTTATATTGAATAAAATGAGATTTTTTACCTTGTAAAAATCCTTGCTCTGGTGGTGATGGTAACCACAACTCTTCCTCTTCCTGCTCATCTACAGCCTGATCCAGCACTCTTCGCAGGGCACGCACATAGGAAGAAAACAAATGGGATGAGGTCGCTGATGGTGCCTTCGGTGCGACTGACTAGGTTTGTCACCCCCTCAAAAGGACGCATGAGCCTACAGGCATTGCGCATGAGCGTCCAGTAACGTGGCAAAACAATTTCCAGCTCCGCAGAGGCTGTCCTAGCACCCCGGTCATACAAATACTCGTTGACGGCTTTTTCTTGTTGGAGCAGGCGGTCGAACATTAGGAGTGTTGAATTCCAACGTGTCGGGCTGTCGCAAATCAAGCGCCTCACTGGCATGTTGTTTTCGCCGCTGTGCAGCGTACTCAAGTTGTGTGTAATAGGTGTTTCTGGGTGATGTAGTGCAATAGACACTAACCTGGTACGGCTGACTCTCTGCAAGGGCAGGTGATGATATAGATAGTTCGTGACGCCAGTGCCAAGTAAACGGTGGCACGCCGTTTGCGGATAGCAGGAATAAATTGAGGAACACGTGGTATTAAAGCAGAACTCCAACTTTAGTAGTTTTCATGCAGAGACAATATTGGAATCGCAGTTCCTTGGCATACAGTCGATTTTGTAATACGGTTGATGCAGGCAATTACAGCTTGAGCAAGGTGATTACAGAGTGTTAAACACAGGACTTGCAGTACAGGAGCTTGCACTCTATTTCTGTCTGATCCTGGAATATAGCAAATCTTCTCCAAGGCCCATTAACCTAGTTCTGGCTTTATATCCTTGGCTGTAGCTTTATAAAGTACCTCCTCTGTTATTCTGAGTACCTCTTGCTTCTCTGCACTTTGCCTCTGTCTCTCTCAGCTTCCTCAGGTTCTAGAAGCTTCTGCACTCCACACTAGATCAGATTACACTGACTTTCCCTTCCTTGACTGGGCCTTATATAAACTAGGGCTCCCTAGCTCCCTCTAATGACTAAGAGCTGGAATGACACCCCTAGCAGGCCTGTACTTACAAGTTTCATAGTAACAGGGAAATACATAACATTACACTACATGCCATTTTATAAAACTGACATATACCAACTTCTCCATAAATAAGGAGGGACGACAGCACACCAAGTGACCTTTGGTAGTGACGGGCATTACAGTCCCCGTACACTACATACCCCACTGCTTTAAGCTGAGTACGACCTCGTACTCCATCATGGGTCGCCCAACTGGAATCTCTACCTGAAATAGAAAATGGAGACATGCAGGCATACATATATGCAATTCATCTGCATTTACATTCATATCAGGTCCAATTGGCAAAGGTGCAGGGTAGTGACAAGGGGCGTCGTTCTCTTCTCTCAGGATAGTGAATGGAACGGGGGCTCTGACCTGGCACAGCGTAACGTTATAACCAGGATAGTCCATGACAATGAAGAAGTCCATAATAGAACAGTAAAATGGATAAAACAGTATAACAACGGAACTACCCAGGGGTTTCCTGTGGGTGTAGCACAGGCAAGGGCTCACGTGGGGGAGTCCATTCTTGCGCACAAATGTCCAACAAGGTATTACCGGTAGCAACGGTCTGGGAGGAAACACCACCAGAATAGTCAAAGTCTCCTAAACGGACTGGCGGGCGTCCCCTGGTCATCCGAGTAGACCTTCTCATTACAGGGGTCTCCTCTTCCCTTAGCAACGAAGTAGAAGAGACAGGAGCAACAGGAGGGTCTCCATCAGCGAGACCTTGATCAGGAACAACTGGAACAACAGGAACAACTGGAACAACAGGAACAACTGGAACAACAATATCCACAAGAGGGGAAACTGGATCCGGGGCATCTTGAACCGGCTCTTCTGGAGGTGAAGAAACAGCAGGGGCCGGAGCAGGCACCAGCAAATTCAACCAAGGCGTCAGAAGCCAATGCATGGGATCAGCGTCATACCTCAGATTACTAACAGCCTGCATAGGATCCTCGGGCTGTATTGCTGACTCTGACACAGGATATTCAGATCCAGAACTCTCGGCACTAGGTTCTGGTGTCAGGCAGAGCTTCAACCGGTTTCGGTGTACAATTTGGGATCCCTTGTCTTCCCGGGTGATCTCATAAGTGTGAGTTCCAACATTTGGGATTGCAGTGACAACATAAGGACTTCGCTCCCATTTACTGTCCAATTTACTGGTACGGCGGTTATTCTTTAACCATACCACGGCCCCTATGGTCAAGGGTTCAGCATGGGCTGCCTGATCATAGTCTCTCTGCTGTCGGTCTCTAGCAAAGTCCATACGTTCCTGAACAATGGCTTTGGCTGCATCCAATCGCCTTTGGTGCTCCGCAACCCAGTCGGTGTTAGGTAATGGGTTAATGCAATCAGGTACGTGTATGTCCAATGAATGATCAGCAGGCAATGTCCCTTGGCGCCCAAACATCAAGTAAAAAGGGGTATACCCGGTGGAACAATGTATGGTATGATTGTATGTGAACATGAGCTGTGGCAACAGACTGGGCCAATCTCCTCTGTTTTCAGGAGGCACGGCCCTCAGCATCTCTATCAAGGTCTGATTCATTTTTTCACATAATCCGTTACCTTGAGGATGGTAGGCCGTTGTCCGGATCTTCTTACAGTTGTGTAAGCGGCACAGTTCATGGAACAGATGGGACTCAAAAGCAGGTCCTTGATCGGTGAGGATCTTTTCTGGACATCCATAGGGCAGGAGGAAGTGCTTCCAGAACATTTCGGCTGTAGTCTTGGCTGTCTGGTCCCTCACAGGCACTGCTACAACAAACTTTGTGAAATGGTCAATAATAGTCATGGCATAAGCATACCCTGAGCGACTAGGCTCCAGTTTCACATGGTCGATGGCGACAAGTTCAAGAGGACGGGTACTTACAATGGGTCTCAGTGGTGCCCTCTGATCATGGTGCTCACTCCGTTTCAAGGCACAGGCTACACACTCTCGACACCACTTCTCCATGTCTTCTCTCATGCCCACCCAGTAAAACCCCAAAGTGACCGGATTGATTGTGGTACATCTCCAACACCATACCTGCATCTCATCGGGGTATGAGAATCTGGTGCACTTTCTCGTTGGACACTGGGTCTAGGCTTCTCCGTAGTAACAGGCCCTTTTGTATGAAGAGTTGATGGCGCTGTCTCCACAGTTTGATGAGCTCAGGATCTGCACTCTTACGCTGAATCCTCTCAGGGGCTCTGCCACTAGTAATGAAGTCCAACAACTCACCCAGCACTCTACTTTCAGACTGTAGTTTCACCCACCTTTCTTCTTTAGGTTCAGGCCTACTGGAGGGTGAAGGAACTGCAGATCTGTTATTGGTAGCTCGAGCCTGATCCTGTTGAGCAAATTTGTTATAGAAAGCCGGCATCTCTACATCTTCCCAAGCATCTCGCACATCATCAGGAGCTGTCTCTGTGGGAAGCCTGGACAAAGCATCAGCATTATCATTAGTACGTCCAGCACGATATTTTACAGAGAAATTATAGTTGGCAAGGCGAGAGGCCCATCTCTGCTCCAAGGCCCCCAATTTAGCTGTATTTAGATGTGCCAGAGGGTTATTGTCAGTGAATGCAATGAACGGGGTGGCGGCTAGATAATCCTTGAATTTTTCTGTCACCGCCCACACTAATGCCAGGAACTCTAGTTTAAAGGAACTATAATTCTGGTCATTTTTCTCAGCTCCTTTCAGGGAGCGGCTTGCATATGCTATCACTCTCTCTTTTCCCTCTTGGATTTGGGCTAACACAGCTCCCAGGCCTCGCTTGCTAGCATCGGTATACAGATGGAAAGGCTTGCTATAATCTGGATAACCTAACACAGGAGGCTCGGTCAGTTTCTTTTTTAGCAATTGGAACGCTATCTCTCTTTCCTCATTCCACTCAATGGGCACAGGAGTTCTAGGACTCTTTTTGGGTTGCCCCCTCAAGAGTTCCTGGATAGGATCAGCTATTTGAGCAAAATGGGGGATAAAACGTCTATAGTAGCCGGCAAAACCAAGGAAACTCCTCACCTCTTTGACGGTAGTAGGAACCGGCCAATTACGGACAGCTGCTAACTTATCAGGGTCAGGTTGCACTCCCTCTCCGCTTACCACATGCCCCAGGTATCTTACTGCAGGTTTGAGCAGGTGACACTTGGATGGCTTTACTTTCAAGCCATATTTGATAAGGATTTCAAATACTTCTGCCAAATGTTTCAGATGGTCTTCATATGTTTTTGAGTACACAATGACATCATCTAGATACAGCAGCACTGTTTCGAAGTTTTTGTGACCCAAACACCGCTCCATTAGTCTCTGGAAAGTTCCTGGGGCATTACATAGCCCGAACGGCATACAATTGAATTCGAACAGGCCCATGGGAGTAGTGAAAGCAGTCTTTTCCCTATCTGCAGGAGCCATGGGTACTTGCCAGTAGCCACTGGTCAAGTCCAATGTGGAGAAATAGGCAGAGGAGCCCAGAGCAGTTAGTGACTCCTCAATGCGGGGCAGTGGGTATGCATCTTTGTGGGTTATTTGATTAATTTTCCTATAATCCACACAGAAACGGATACCACCGTCCCTCTTCTTTACAAGGACCAGGGGTGCAGCCCATGGACTACGGCTGTCCCGGATTACATTAGAGTCTTTCATCTCTTGGATCATTTCCTTTACAGTCTGATATGAAGTAGGCGGTAAAGGTCTGTACCTCTCCTTGATAGGAGGATGAGAGCCAGTAGGTATAGTGTGTTGTATGGCACTCACCTCTCCATAATCAGTGGCATGCTTACTGAAGGCCTGGTGGTGCTCCTTGACAAGCTGAAGAATCCCTTCTTGTTGATGTTGGGGGGTAGTCTCGTCCCCCACATGGAGCTCTTCCCACCAGGGCACTTGTGGCTGGGTCACCGGCGAACATCCGCTGTCTGCAGCTGGCGGCTTTTCTGTCACTGGAAGACGAATGATGTCTTGGAAGGACACCTGGGACAGCTGGGCAACACGGCAATGCTTAGTAAGCGCAACAGGATGATTAATCAGGTTAATCAGACGGACAGGTACTTTACCTTGGGAGACGTTCACCAGGCACTTGGCAGCTCTCACATAAGGATAATCCTCCATCTGGATTGGTTCCACCAGGGCTGGATAATCTCGGCCTTCGACTCCCAGGACAGCACGACACCATAAGAGAGTTTGAAAATTAGGAGGCAAAGTCACAGGCTTAATATCACGAATCTTGGCAGTACAAATTTCTCCTTTCCCATTAGCAAACCTCTGCTGGGCACTTAACACAGTAATAGTCTTTTGAATCACCCTCCTGGATGCAGAGGAAGCGGTGGGCAAAGTCTGATGTAATACGGCAAGTATTTCTGAATAACAGTTTTTGAAGACATTGGTGCCTAGAATGACAGGATGTCCTCCTCTGTCGCCGGCCTGCACTACTATCACCCCCTGTTGAGGCAGGGTTACTTCTCCCACCTTTAGGGTGGGTTCCCAGTATCCATGAACCTTTACTGGTTTGAAAATTGCTGGCGATAATCTCTACCCAGGATTCAGGCGGCTGGGTCAATTGGTTGGTGTCCCAGAACCTTTCAAATGCAGGCAGCTGAATAGTAGTGACTTGAGACCCAGTATCTAATAGGGCTTCAAAGGGGACCCCGTTGATCTCTATATTGATTTTAGGATGGGATCCTACATACCGTGGCATCCAATTTGGATCCTCTGGACCTAGTGTTCTACCTCCCGAGGGGTGGTCCTCAGCCTCAGGGGTTGCCCGTTTAACTGCCAGCACGTGGATTCTGTGTGTCCCAGCTTTTTGCAGTATGTACACACGGGCCGCTTACGGCCTTTATTGCGCCTCCCAGGATCCCTGGGGTGAGTCTCTTGGTAAGGAGGTGGGAACGGCCTAGGAGGTGACAGGAATTCTTCTTCTGTCATTATGGGTTTTTCCCATTCCTCTATTTTTCTGCACACCTTCTCTAGACTTTTAGTGAGGTGATTTACTTGCTCTGTCAGCATGGCAATAGTATCGGTAGCTGACACTTGAACAGCTTGGCCGGCCTCAGCTCGGTTAGTGATAAGCGGTTTTGGCCTGCAGGCTGATGACTCAGGTGGGGTGCTCAACTCTGGAGATACTGCGGACCCCAGAATTTTTATAGCCAGTTCTTTAAAGTCCAGAAAGGCACTGTTAGGGTGCTGGGCGGACAGCATCTTTAATTGGGTCCTTATTTGTTCACTAGACACCCCGTTGATAAATTGTTCCCTCAGGGTCTGGTCCTGGTTATCAGCCTCTTTGGGATCTATCTGAACTACAGCCCCTAAAGCCTCCTGAAGGGATAGGGCATAGTCACGGAGGGACTCACCGGACTTCTGTCTCTTGCCAAAGAAGTGCATCTTTATCTCTGAGGCAGTCCTAGTTTCAAAAGTGGCCCTAAGGCGGGTGAATATCTGTTCTAGAGTACTCCGCTCAGTAGCAGGCCAGGATAATACCTCCCTGCGGGCAGCTCCCTCCAGCTGCGCTAGCAGGATTTCCATTTGCTGGTCGGCATTTATAGGGTACAATCGGAATAGTGCCAGCAACTTTTCTTTAAAGTCCCTTAGGGTATGGGTCTCTCCCCTGTAGCGAGGGAACCATGGGGCCCCGAAATAGTAAGGCATGGTAAAGGGCATCATGCTGGGGCTGTAGGATGATTAGGAGCCGCAAACTCTCCCGGGGCCGGCTGCTCAGGCACTCCTGGCTCTGACATGGTAGTCTATTGAGAGGTGGCCGCTGGCGACTAAAGGGGCCGGAACACTCCCCTTCCCTCCGGTTACAAGTGCTTACCGGTATCGTCGGGCTTGCGCAGGCCAAGTCTCGCGAGATTCCGGACGTCCTGAGCACCCGATGACGTAGAAGAAGCAGGGCCGCGGCGGTGCGATGATGAAGAGGGGCGGGACTCTCTGTGTCTTTGCAGGGATCCGCCCACGAAGGTCCTCAGCGGCGGGCGGGAAACTTCACTCCAGGCAGCCGGTGGCCATCTTTAGCAAAACGCTGTCCATTCACTGACAGCAAGCAGGATTGTAAAAAGTCCACAAAACCACACTCCAATGTGGCGATTTTCTTCCTCTGGGTAGCGCAACACTGCACAGCGCTTTTTAGAGGTTTTTGGTACACTTTGGGTATGATTTTCAGTCCACAAAGTCCACTTTCAATAAACAGGCAATTTGTCACTTTGGTCACAGGGCAACTGTACCAAGGCACAAAGTTCACGCTTCTTGCACTAGAAAGCGTGCGAATCCTGTTCGTGACGCCAAAAGAGAGGTGCAGCGTACTCAAGCTGTGTGTAATAGGTGTTTCTGGGTGATGTAGTGCAATAGACACTAACCTGGTACGGCTGACTCTCTGCAAGGGCAGGTGATGATATAGATAGTTCGTGACGCCAGTGGCAAGTAAACGGTGGCACGCCGTTTGTGGATAGCAGGAATAAATTGAGGAACACGTGGTATTAAAGCAGAACTCCAACTTTAGTAGTTTTCATGCAGAGACAATATTGGAATCGCAGTTCCTTGGCATACAGTCGATTTTGTAATACGGTTGATGCAGGCAATTACAGCTTGAGCAAGGTGATTACAGAGTGTTAAACACAGGACTTGCAGTACAGGAGCTTGCACTCTATTTCTGTCTGATCCTGGAATATAGCAAATCTTCTCCAAGGCCCATTAACCTAGTTCTGGCTTTATATCCTTGGCTGTAGCTTTATAAAGTACCTCCTCTGTTATTCTGAGTACCTCTTGCTTCTCTGCACTTTGCCTCTATCTCTCTCAGCTTCCTCAGGTTCTAGAAGCTTCTGCACTCCACACTAGATCAGATTACACTGACTTTCCCTTCCTTGACTGGGCCTTATATAAACTAGGGCTCCCTAGCTCCCTCTAATGACTAAGAGCTGGAATGACACCCCTAGCAGGCCTGTACTTACAAGTTTCATAGTAACAGGGAAATACATAACATTACACTACATGCCATTTTATAAAACTGACATATACCAACTTCTCCATAAATAAGGAGGGACGACAGCACACCAAGTGACCTTTGGTAGTGACGGGCATTACAGTCCCCGTACACTACAGCTGGATATCTGAAAAGTGCGCCATGGCCGTGTAGGAACGCCTGAAATGGCCACACACCTTCCTGGCTTGCTTGAGGACATCCTGTAAGCCTGGGTACTTAGACACAAAGCGTTGTACGATGAGATTCAACACATCTGCCATACACGGCACATGTGACAACTTGCCCAAATTCAATGCCGCCAACAAATTGCTTCCATTGTCACACACCACTTTGCCGATCTCCAATTGGTGCAGTGTCAGCCACTGATCCACCTGTGTGTTCAGGGCGGACAGGAGTGCTGGTCCGGTGTGGCTCTCTGCTTTAAGGCAAGTCAACCCCAAGACAGCGTGACACTGTCGTATCCGGGATGTGGAATAACCCCTGGGGAGCTGGGGGGATTCAGTTGATGTGCAGGCAGACGCCGCAGCAGAAGAGGACTCAGCCGAGGAGGTTATCGAAGAGGATGGAGTAGGAGGAGTAGAGGAGTGGCAGTAGGCCTGCCTGCAAGTCGTGGCGGTGTCACCAACTCCACTGCAGAGCCACGCATTTCATGCTTGTCAGCCGTCAGCAGGTTGACCCAATGTGCAGTGTAGGTGATATACCTGCCCTGACCGTGCTTTGCAGACCAGGTATCAGTGGTCAGATGGACCCTTGCCCCAACACTGTATGGTATGTATTGCCTTTTTTGAAAAAAAAAATTGTCCGGGTACCTTCCACTGTGGTGTCCCAATAGCGACAAATTTTTTGAAGGCCTCAGACTCCACCAGCTTGTATGGTAAAAGCTGGCGGGCTAAGAGTTCCGTCAAGCTAGCTGTCAGACGCCGGGCAAGGGGGTGACTTTGTGACATTGGCTTCTTACGCTCAAACATGTCCTTGACAGACACCTGACTGTGGGCAGATGAGCAGGAACTGCTGAAGGTGAGAGGCGGAGTGGCGGATGGTTGAGAGGGGGCAAGGAGGACAGCAGTGGTTGACGTGGCTGAAGATGCTGGACCAGGAGGAGGATGGTGGCTTTGAGCTTGTGTGCTGCTTGTACTCATGTGTTGATCCCATTGGCGTTTGTGATGTGCGATCATGTGCCTTCGCAAAGCAGTTGTACCTAGGTGGGTGTTGGACTTCCCACGACTCAGTTTCTTTTGGCACAGGTTGCAAATGGCATTGCTGTTGTCAGAGGCAGACAAACAAAAAAAATGCCACACTGCTGAGCTCTGCAATGACGGCATTCTGGTGGTGGCAACAGCATGCGTTGATTGGCGTGCTGTCTGCCTGACCCCGGGTGCCGATACATGCTGTCTGACTGTGCCACTAGCTCCTTGCGACGACCTCCCCCTGCTTCCAACTCGTCTCCTCCTTCTGTCTGTCTCCCCTTCTGAACTTTCCCCCTCTTCTTCTTCTCTTCGAGCAGGCACCCACGTGGCATCCACGGACACATCGTCATCATCAACCACTTCACTTGTATCTGACACCTCAGCAAAGGAAGCAGCAGCGGGTACAACATCATCATCATCATCACACTGTACGTCCATGTGTGTAATGCTGCCTGACTGAGACATATCCCTGTTATCTACATCCTCTGGCAATAATGGTTGCGCATTAGTGATGAGCGGCAGTGGCCATATTCGAATTTGCGATATCTCGCGAATATTTTGTAGAATATTCGCAAATTCGAAAATTCGCAATTTTTTTTTTTTACTCGAAAAATCGGAAAGGTAATGATTGTGTAATATGCGAATTTTCGTAATTCGAATTTTCGGATTAGAATTTTTATTGCGAATTTTTCAACATACAACTATTAGACAAAGAAGATTATAGCACTATATTAGCTAAATTGCTCTATATATACGATTTTTTTTTGAATATTCGCTATATTGCTATAACTTAGTTTTTTAGAATATTCGTAATATTCTAAAACAAGAATATATAGCAATATAGCGAATATTCGAAAAAAAATGAATATAGAGCAAAATTCGCAAACACTACTACTCCTAAAGTCAAGTATATTGCAGCCTTCTTATTGGCCCACAAGCTTGAAGCAGTGAGGGATCATGTGTACTGATAAAAAAATTAAAAAATTTGAATATTCGAAATTACGAATATATATAACTATATTCGAAATATTCGCGAATTTTTGAAGTACCTATATTCGCGATAAAAATTCTAAATTCAAATATTCGTGATCAACACTATTGCGCATCACTAATTTCATCCAACTGATGTGTAAATAACTCCTCTGACAGATCAAGTGAAGCGGCTGTGGTGGCTGTGGTGGTAGTGGTGGTGGTGGCAGCGGGCGGTAGAGTGGTAACTTGAGAGCAGGTGACCGAAGCTGAGCTGGAGGAGGATGGTGCGTCAAGGTTCTTAGCGGAAGCTGTTGAAGATTGGGTGTCCTGTGTAAGCCAGTCAACTATTTTCTCCGAATTTTTCGGGTTCAGGGTACGTGGCCTCTGAACACTGGGCATTATTCCAGGGCCAGTGGAAATCACAGCACCACGACGGCCCCTGCGTGGTGGCCTGCCTCTGCCTGTAATTTTTTTTTAGATAAGTGTTACTATGCGTGCAAGGTACTGTGCCACCCTATATAAGTGGTGGGCAGTGGGCACAGTACAGTCTGTGTGGGCCTGACACACACTGGCTTGCAACTGCGATTATATCACAGAGAAATAATAAATTGACTTTTTTTTATCTGCAAGGTATTGTGAGTGACACCCTGTAACTGTATGAGTGGTGGCCTAGCCAGTGGCCACAGTACAGTCTGTGGGCCAGACACTCACTGGCTTGCAACTGCGATTATATCACAGAGAAATAATAAATGAGGGTGAAGTAAAAGGGGTTTATTAACAAAATAAACAAAGTCCAGGTAAACTTCACTGGGCACACATCAGGCAAACAAAAAATGAAGGAAAGCCAGGAGTAGTCCCGATCCGTGCATAAATCTCTGTGCAACTTGCCAAGTAAACGGATGTGTCATGGAAAGTCCCGGGTCCTGGGTCCCACTGGAGCGGACGGAGTCCCAGCAAACGTCAGTCAGTAGCTAGCAGTACTGACCTGCACCTGGATAAGGAAGGATAACAGTGGGCACTGACCGACCTGGGAGGCCACCTTTTATGTGCCTGCTAACAAATCCCAGGGCGCCAAGTGTCCAATCCCCATAGGTCATGATCCTGCCCTACACCTGTGTACAAGGCTTTGGTCGGTCATTAGTCAATTAGACCAATGCCGGCCCCCTAATCTGCTTTGAACTTGCGGCCAGGTACTATTCCCTTCGCTGGTCGGCAAAGCTCATAAGAGCGTATCCCCTTGCGAACCCGTTTTCGAACGTAAATGTGGATGCACGACAGGCTCTGCCAGAGTGTGCGAGCATGTCGACATGGACACCGGAATGGAATCCGCAACAGGCACCGGAGACAAACCCGGCCGCAGTGTACTGTCACTAGCCCGGCCAAGCTATCGCCGAAAGTCATGCGGTCTTCCCCTCCGACGCACATGCGAATGCATCCCCGCTCAGTTCGCAAAGGGGTCGGCGGAGCTGGTGTATTAATAGAGACACGCGTAACCTCTCCCGCAGCTCCACAAGGACCCTTTTCGGTCACACCGGAGTGCGAGACAGGTGAGGATCTTACAACCTCATCCTGTTCGTGCAGCCGGCATCTTCAGGACCTGCCAAAGGACCTTTGATGACGTAATCGCGCTCACCACTTGGTGAGCGCGGTCACGTCAGCGCAGGTCCTGCTGAATGAAGATAGAAATCAACCATGTTATAAGGGAAAATAATACAGTAAATTGACTTTTAGCAATCTACTTACATCCTCTCCTAGCAACCATGCATGAAAATCGCACCGCATCCGCACTTGCTTGAGGATGCTGGCGATTTTCACGCAGACCCATTCATTTCTATGGGGCCTGCGTTGCGTGAAAATTGCAAAATATAGAACATGCTGCGATTTTCACGCATGCACAAGTGATGCGTGAAAATCACAGCTTATCTGAACAGCCCCATTGAAGTGAATGGGTCCGGATTCAGTTCGGGTGCAATGCATTCACCTCACGCATTGCACCCGCACGGAATTCTCGCCTGTGTGAAAGGGGCCTAACAGTAATAATGCCCACATTGTGCCATCTCAGAGTATTTATGGCCACATTGTGTCCCCACACAGTAGTAATATCCACATTGTGCCCCCTCACAGTAGTAATGTCCCTTAACCCTTTCACTGCCCTAGAGCACCAAGTTTCCTGGAATTAACCTCCCCACTGTCCTAGACCACCAGTTCTACTGACACTAACATCTTCACTGCGTTCTACCAGCAAGCTTACAGATAGTAATGCCTTCATTGCTCTACATCCCCAGGGATGCTGACATTAACCTATTCAGTGTCCAAGACCACCAGGGAGGCATACAATAACCTTCAGTTCACTGGATCTTTTGCTGTTACTTGATGCAGTTCTGTATTGTACAGTTTAGCAGGAGCAACACCTAGCTACCCCACTCACAAAGGCTTAGAGCAGGCACCCTCAAACTGCGGCCCTCCAGCTGTTGTAAAACTACAACTCCCACAATGCCCTGCTGTAGTCTGATACCTGTAGGCTGTTCGGGCATGCTGGGAGTTGTAGTTTTGCAACATCTGGAGGGCCGCAGTTTGAGGATGCCTGGCTTAGAGGATAGGGAACACTGACAGCAGTGCAGCTGAAACTTACATGCAGGCTGCAGTTAACCAGGGTAAAGAGGAGTTGCATGCGGAGTAGGCGGCTGAAGTAGAAATTTTGCAGCAGAGCTCATGAGCCATGAGCTATGCACCTGCCTGACACATTGTGCCCTTTTCAATGAGACCTTTCGCAAACTGCCAGCATTGATAAATGATGAACCCCTACATGGTTGAATAAAACCATTCCTATGGCCTATGCTGTGTTTCTATGGACACACTGGTGTAATATCTGGTTGTTCATCATCTCCAGTTCTGTGTGAATTATCACAGGCCACAGATATGAAGAAGGGTCCTGACTCCCATACACAAATCTTAGAAGATCTGAAGAGTATATTCTGACCTCTTTCCATGTGTATCACTCCTTTGTGTCATCTCATATCTACTATCCTATCCATCTAATATATATATATATATATATCACTCTCACCTTAAAAAATTGATATAATTTATTCACCCATGCTGGAAGCGCGACGTTTCGGCTCTATACTGGAGCCTTTCTCTAGCTTGACTTCCTTCTTTTTGTAATTATGGGTTAGTGTCAGACCAACGGGCGTGCACCTCCATATCTTTTCTTTTTCAGTTTCTTTTTGTCTTGTGCTGACATTTTTTGAGCGATAGATAGATGAGATATGCAGTATCCCAGATTACTACTGCAAAGGAATAAATTATTGGCAAAAGGGTTAATTTAAAGGGGTATTCCCATCACATACAATGGAGGCATATCGCTAGGATATGCCCCCATTGTCTGATAGGTGCGGGTCCCACCTCTGGGACCTGCACCTACAAGAATGGCTTGGCTGGACTCCTTTCTGCAACGCTCCCCCTTAGATCTATCCCGGCGTGGCGAATCGGTTCTCCTTGTCTGCTCCGGGTCTCTTTCATTCCTTCGATTTTGCAGAGAGTCCATCATCTCTTCCGCTGCCGACGGTTCATGGAAGATAATAGTAGAGCCGTCCGCGTGAGTGACACGGAGTTTAGCTGGGTACAGAAGCTGGAATTTGATTTGCCTCTTATGCAGTATAGAACAAACATGTCTGAATTCCCTCCTTTTCTTTGCCACCACTGACGAATAATCCGCAAATAGTAAGACTGTATGGCCGAAGAGCTTTAGTGGGCCCTTCCTGGTTCTGAATGCTCTAAGGATAGCCTCCTTGTCACCATAGTCTAGGAACTTCATTATCACCTGGTGCGGTCTCGGAGCATCGCTAGACGGCCCACTATGTCTTCTCGGTCGGGACTCCGGCATGGGTCCAATCCTATGGGCCCGCTCCACCTTATGGCGCCCTTCCAGTCCCAAAGCCCGTGGGAGGTCTAGTTCACAAAGACCTTTTAAAGCCTGCAGTTTAATAGATTCAGGGAGGCCCAGGAGGCGTAAATTGTTTCGCCTCGATCGGTTTTCCAGATCTTCCACTTGGTCTAACAATATGCCATTTTGTTTGGACAGTTTGTGCATTGTATGAGCATACTTGGCGTTTTAGTTAAAGTCTCCCTGATATCAGGAGCCAGGTGGATGGCCACTTCAATGGCTAGGGATTTATAGTCTATATTAGGGGGAGCAGAAGTCACCAAAGGCTGCATAGGTGACTCACCCCTTTCCTGCGTCTCCGGCACTGACTCCGGTGAGGGAGGGCGCGAATCCGCCATCTTGCTCTGCGCTCCTCCTGCACTGCTGTTTGAAGTGAGGCTCTGACCGCCGCTGCGCAGGAGGTATTGATCCATGGAAGGTATGCTGCGGTAAGTCAGGGGGTCCCGGTCGCTTGTGTATTGTTCCCTCAGGTCACTGTAGGGGGAATGAGGGCAGTCTGCAGGCGGGCGAGTGCCGGAGCTCCTTCACTCCGCTGCTCGCATCCCAGCGCCGGAACCGGAACTAAGTATTAACTCTTTTATGGCATAAGAGATTTTACTGCTGTGGAAAGGACTATTGCCTCCGGCACCTACCACACATTGGACTGGCATTGACTGGCTATCTGGATGTAAATTCTGCATCCCTCAGCCCGGGAACTGCAGGAGTTAATAATAACCTAATTGCATGTCAGCGGTTAGTTTGGAGAGACTGCAAAGTACACTTTAGAGAGAGTGAGTCAGGGAGTATTATGACTTCCATCATTGTTGCTGCCTACACACCACTATTGGGAGAAAGACTATACTGTGATTTACTTTCGAACCATGCTTTTTGCTGCTCTTTGTAGCACTACTACTACTACTACAGTCATTGATTAAGTAAAGAAAGATTTTATTCATTATTACCAATTACCTGTACTGATTCTGAGTTACATTCTGTATTATTCTCCAGAGCTGTACTCACTATTCTGCTAGTGGAGTCATTGTGTATGTGAGATTGTGGAACAGCTCTTCCTGTATAATGCTGGTGCATGGTTAAACTTTGAGATTGTCATTTTGCATTTCGGCCACAGAAGGCCGCTGGTTCTCTGTTACAGCTAAGTGACTGCTGGATTTAAAAAGAACCAGGAAGTGTGAGAGAGAAGTGACACGGTGGAACGATTTTTTTGTGTGAGACTGAATCCGGTTCCATCTTGGTTGCCGAGTGTCCTGTAGTGATTGGGGACACAGTGGAAGTCTTAGTCCCTCACCTAGATCCGCCCCTTAGGAAGAGGGATTGTGTCAGGAGGACTGCTACAGCGTTTGGGACTGAAGTCTAACTACCAAGAAAGGCCGCGTGTGCAATAAGGGACTAGTGGCCATCTCGGTTAAGAGGCAGTCTCTGATACATAACGGACGCAGGTCAGTAAATCCGTTTTACCCATCGCATTATATTAGTGGCGCCTGAAGCATCAGAGACTAAGTTTAGGCCTGCAAATACATGTAGTTAGTTAGTCAGGACTTGCATGCTTGGCAGGTTTTACAGAATTGTTCTGCGGCACAGTATTGACTTGAAGGTTCTGCTGTGTGCGCCAACAGCTAGGTTTGTTCTCTTTTGTGGCACAGTATCGACTTGCAGGCTCTGCTGTGCACGCCATTGCGATAGGTCTGTCCAACCAGACAGGGACAGTTCCTGTGGGCCCGGGGTAGAAGATCTTTGGTGCACCTTCACATTGTTGTGTTTATACTGTTTTAGTAAAGTTTCTGTTTTGCACAAAGCTGTGTATTGTCGCTTTCCTCGTCTGTGATTTCGCTGTATCCTGGGGGTTCACGGTCTTACAACTTGGTGTAGTCGGCAGGATACAGCAACCGTTATGGAAGGTAACATGGCGGGAGACCTTCCCCCGGCGTCAGCGGCACTGGATCAGGACCCAGCTCAGGATGTACCAGCGCAAGGCCAGCTTGCCCCCAACGCCGTGCCCACCCCAGTAGGATACATCCCTGTAGGGGCGCTGCTGCATCATCTGCCAAAGTATGACTGCCAAAACATGACGTTGCAGGATTGGATTTAAAGGGTTCGGAGCGCAGTTAGAATGTGTAACCTGACCCCGAGCTGCAGGCAGAGGTTGCGTTGGGAGCTCTAGAGGGTGACGTTAGAAGGACAGTGATGGTAAGGCCCGAATCCGAGATGGACACCCTAGAGAAAATATTGCTGGAGGGAGCACTGGGGGGGGCGTGCTAAAGTAGTGCAGCTGCGGAGCCACTTCTTCAACCGACCACAGCGAGAGGGCGAGACCCTGATGCAGTACTCCAATGCTCTACAGGAGACGCTCAATGAAATACAAAGGTGGGACCCAGAGGCCATGGGAGCCTTCCGGGAGGTGGACCGGCTACTAAGAGATCAGTTCATAGTGGGCCTTTCCAATAAGTTCTTACAGGACAAGCTGCAAGAGATGACCCGGAGAGCGGCTGAAATTAGATTCTACAGCATCTACCTAGCCGCCGTGGAGAGAAAGGAAGAGCACATGCGCACAGAATTGAAAGAACTCCGGCTGGAAGTGTCCCAGATGAAGGCAGGATCGCCCCGGCTGCCAGAAATGACCCCAGGGCCCCATGCCACTCCACCTAGGATAACTCAGGTGCGGGGGCATGTCAAAAGAGGACCCCTCTGTTGGGCTTGTCATCAGTACGGCCATATAGCCAGAGAGTGCCCGGAACAGATGAAGTCCGAGCAGACGTTAAACTTCCAACCGCCGCAGTAGCTGGGCATACTGCAGCGGTATGCCAGAAGCTAGGCCAGAGGTGGGCAAACTTTTTGACTCGTGGGCCACAATGGGTTCATATATTGGACCCGGGGGCCGGACCAAGAGTAGATGGATGGGACGTTTGTGTGAATTAATATAAATCAAATAAAAATTTCTTAACATTAAAGGTTTAGTTTAATTCAAGGCAGAAAAGCATAAAAAGAGTTATTGTACAAAACTTTTATGCAATGTATTTCTTTCATAACATAGTATGTATAACTCACCTTCAATTTTAGTGGGAACAGTGTTGTTGGTCTACTTTTTTTGCTAAGGCATCAAAGTCTGGAGTTAGCTTTGTTGTTGCAATTCGCAGAATAGATCTGTGGTGTTGATCAGTTAACTGGGATCTGTGACGGGATTTATTGATGTTCATGGTGCTGAACATCTGCTCACACACGTAGGTCGAGCCAAACAAGGCCAGCATCTTCTGTGCCATCCCCCGGAGGTTTGGAAAAGTGACTTGAGGCATAGAAAGTGAGGCATCGAACTCTTTTAGTGCAAGAGAACGGAAGTTCTCCTTTAAGACGGTATCAGATTGAAGATCAATTAGTTCCAATTGCACTTCTTGTGGTGCTGTTTCTGGGTCTTGTGACAAGGGACAGGCCACCAGCTGAAGTGACTTTTCAATTTTTTCAAAATCTGAAAACCGACTGCAGAATTCTACATGCAGGTTGTTCAGTGATTTGCTATATTTATTCACATTTTAGATGGCCTTTTCCTGTGTGGCTAGTGTGGGAAAATGAGAGAAGTCTCATTTGCCTGGAAAAAAAAAGTCAGCTTGGATTTGAAGGCAGTCACATTAGTATACATGTCATGCACATACAGGTCTTTTCCCTGTAGCTTCACGTTAAGCTAATTCATGTGAGAAAAAATGTCAACATCAAACGCAAAGAAAAAATATTTTGCTATCCACTCCTTCTTAAACACTCTGCATTCACTGTCCACTTTTCTTTTCTTTGACCCTCTCATTTCGGGATTCTGCAAAGAAGTTTAAATATTCTTGGTCACACTGACAGTCAGAGGGAGGGCTGCAGATGGAGGGTAAGCTCACATTCACATTCAAGTCTTGAATTAACTTGCCTTAACAACCATTGCTTCCCTACTTACTGTGTAGCAGGGGAAAAGATGCAGTCCGCACAATCACCACCAGTCATCAAGTGAGACTGCGCAGTGAGAATAAAGATCTACAAATAAAAATAGGAGCAAAAAAAAAGAAAAAAATACTAAACGCAACAGAATAAATTTTTTTTAAAAAGCAAGTGCAAATAAGAGCGTGCATTTAAAGAATAAGCAGATGCCATCACGGGCCTCAGGGGATTAAATACCTGTCAGGGAGGAGGAATCATGGAATCTGGAAGCCGCAATCCTCAATCGCCCCCTGAACTCCACCTCGGCCCAGTCACTTTCCATCGCAGTCGCATGAGCAGCTCTGCGGACCGGATAGAGCTAGGCCCTATGCATGAGGAACATGACCTGTATGCCAGCAGCCCTGTTATGGAAGCAGAGTTGGATGCCAGAAGGTACGCTGCCTAGTTGATACAGGGTCAGAGTGCACCCTTATGCCCCTGGAGTTTTTCGAAAGGCATATGATGGAGCCCGAAGACGGGAGCATCATCAGGCTGACGATAACCGAGAGATGGAGGTCCGAGGGATAGTCTTGATGTGGGTCCGACTGTTTGGGCAAGACGTCGGCAAGAAGGGGGTCGTGCTGGTGGACCATCTGTCCCGGAAAGGAATGGACGTGACCCTAGGTATGAATGTACTGAGGGACCTAGACCATCAACTCTATGCCAAAGAAGGGCCGAAGTATTGGCAACGGGCCACCACACACCGGCCAACCCAGAAGCTTTTATAACAGATGGTGAGGAGCTGTAGTGTGCAAAAGAGTAACATGTCCGATCAGCCCATTGGAGATGTGAAGGTGCCGCAGAGGACCCCCGGTGAAGATCCAACCTCGACAAGAATGAATATTGATGCTGCCGGTGGGAGCTGGATGACGACTGAATGGACTGGAGGTCCTGATCGAGCCCGCTTTTCAAGAGGAAACCCAGACTCGCCCACTGGTAGCCTGGGCTCTCGCCATTGTGAAGGACGGGTGTGTGCCTGTACGCTGCCTCAATGTTGAAGACTGTGAGCTGACCATCCCCGGAAACACCTTGCTGGCCAAAGTCTATGTGCCCAAAGTGGATGTCTCTCGACGATGGAGTTTTACGCGACAGCCTGATAGGAGATCAGCCTGGACCTATGCTGTAGAGGTTCATCAAAGGGAGACCCCGACCGCGGAGTGGAATGATCGAGTGATCATGGTCCGGATGGGGGTGGACTGCAAGAATCTGACTCCCGAACAACAGTAGTTGCTGGAAGACACTCTCTGGGAATTTTCTCTCTCATTCTCACGACATAATGAGGACTTCGGGTGTGCTTCCGCCATTGAACACAAGATCGCTATCAGCGATGCGGCACCGATCAGGGAACCTTACCGGCAAATCCCACCTAAAATGTACCAGGAGGTGAAGGATATGGTGGCCAGCATGTTGGAAAACCGTGTGATCTAAGAGAGTCAAAGTCCTTGGGCTGCTCCAGTAGTCTTGGTGCGGAAGAAAGATGGGAGTTGTAACGGTCGCGTACTCACACTCACAGGGGGGAGGGAAGTGACCCCTGCGCTCCACCCTCACCCCTGGCCCTGCCTACTTGCCTCGCGAGTCCTAATGACAGGGGACAACTGGATAGCAATCCCTAGCTTGGAATAAGTGCAGGGAGGACAGACCAGACAAACAACAGAATGTGAACGGATCGAGTCTATACCAGGAAAGCTACGAAGTACAAATGGAGCAAGCAGAGAATAGTCAGGAGAAGCCGGGGTCATAAATACCAGGAGAGTCGTAAAGTACCAAAGGAGTCAGCAGAGGATCGTCAGGAGGAAGCTGGGGTCAGAATACCAGGAGAGCAGCAAAGTACACAAAGGAGCAGGCAGAGGATCGTCAGGAATTCAGCAGGAGGTAAGTACGCCAGGAAAGACAAAATCACAGGTGGAACCTAAATAACAGGCAATCTGTGGCCAGCAGATTGCCTGTTTAAATAGGGAGCCAGAGGGGTCATGTGACGTGGCCAGCGTCACATGACTCCACACAGACTACACAGCCGAGCGATCAGCGCTGCACTCAGCCATAAAACCATTCCCATGAATGCGCATAGACGCGCGGGGGGCGTGCATAGTATTATCAGGAGCGCGGGCGACGCTGGACGCACTGATGATGCGTGCGCGCTCCGGACGTGCCAGCCTCCTAGACCGCGCCGTGACAGTACCCCCCCCCCTTTTACGCGGGGCCACCGGACCCAAGGACTCAGGTGACAGCTTCTCGGGATGATCCTCATGAAATTTCTTAACCAGTCTAGGGGCATGAACCTGCCTAGCTGGTACCCAAGACCTTTCCTCGGGTCCATAGCCCTTCCAGTGCACCAGATACTGCAAGGAATTATGCACTCTTCTGACATCCACAATTTTAGATACCACATACTCCACAGAATCCTTAACCAGAACAGGCAGAGGCGCGGCTTGTGACGGTACAACAGGTTCGATGTTTTTTTTAGTAGGGACTTGTGAAATACATCGTGAATGTGGAACGAGTCGGGCAATTCTAACCTAAATGATACAGGATTAATCACCTCTATGATTTTGTATGGCCCTATAAAGCGAGGAGCAAACTTTTTTTAAGCAACTTTGAGTGAAAGATTTTTAGAGGACAACCACACCTTATCCCCCACCTGAAAGTTCACCCCCGTAGAACGTTTCCTATTGTCCTGGACTCTGAGTATTTTGAGCTTTTTCCAGGTTCGATTGAACCCGAGCCCATACTGTGCACAGTTTTGAGGCGTTCTCATCTGCCTCGGGATTACACGAGGAGACGGATGACCCAGAAAGAAAATTAGGATGAAAGCCATAGTTACAAAAAAAAGGAGAGACCCCAGCAGAGGAATTAACACGGTTATTCAGAGCAAATTCGGCTAATGGAAGGTATTTCACCCACAACTGGTTAATCATCTGCAACATATGCCCTGAGAAATTGTTCCACCGACTGATTGAGGCGCTCAGTCTGTCCATTACTTTCAGGGTGATAAGCAGATGAAAAGGACAGAGAAATCTGGCATCTCAGACAGAAGGCCCTCCAAAACTTGGACACAAACTGCACACCCCTGTCAGATACAATATTTTCTTGAATGCAATGTAAACGTACAATTTGTTCCACAAACAAAGATGCTAGGGTCTTCGCACTCGGGAGTTTAGGCAGGGGAATAAAGTGAGCCATTTTTCTGAATCTATCAACCACTACCCAAACCACAGTCTTACCCTCTGCAGGTGGCAGATCAGTGATAAAATCCATCGAGATATGAGACCAGGGTCTACTGGGAATGGGTAAGGGTCGTAGGTCACCAGCCGGGCGAGTCCTAGGGATCTTAGACCTTGCACAAACCTCGCAGGCCAACACATAAGACTTGACGTCTCTAGTTAAAGTAGGCCACCAGAATGATCTGTAAACCAGCTCTTTAGTGCCCTCAATGTCCACAAAAAACAGAGTCATGATACTCACCCAGCAGTTGGAGACGAAGCTGTATGGGAACAAACAACTTATCTGTAGGAGTGGACGACGGAGCTAGGTGTTGTTCAGCCTTGATGAGAGTCGTGATGTCCTGAGACAAGGCTACTAGGAAGACCTTAGCTGGTAAAATGGTTTCAGGTGGAGTCTCTGTAGGCTGGTACGCACAGAAACTCAGAGAGAGAGTGCGTCGCCTTCACGTTTCTACTTCCTTGTTTGAAAGTGATGGAAACATTAAAGCGAGTAAAAAACAATGCCCATCTAGCCTGACGAGGATTTAACCTTTTAGCCGACTCGAGAAACATTAGGTTCTTATGATCGGTAACAACAGTAACACAATGTTTTGTCCCCTCAAGAAAATGTCTCCATTCTTCAAATGCCCACTTAATGGCCAGTAACTCCCGATTTCCTATGTCATAATTTCTCTCAGAGGGGGAAAACTTTCTGGAAAAAAAAAGGCGCAAGGTCTCAGGGGAAAGGAAAGGGGCAAGGTCTCAGGGGAAAGGAAAGGGGCAAGGGGCAAGGCCTCAGGGGAAAGGAAAGGGGCAAGGGGCAAGGCCTCAGGGGAAAGGAAAGGGGCAAGGGGCAAGGCCTCATGGGAAAGGAAAGGGGCAAGGCCTCAGGGGAAAGGGGCAAGGGGCAAGGCCTCAGGGGAAAGGAAAGGGACAAGGCGCAAGGCCTCAGGGGAAAGGAAAGGGGCAAGGCCTCAGGGGAAAGCAAAGGGGCAAGGCGCAAGGCCTCAGGGGAAAGGAAAGGGGCAAGGTGCAAGGCCTCAGGAGAAAGGAAAGGGGCAAGGCAAGGCAGTAGCACTCCTACTTCAGTGAATCTTTTAATTGTATGGAATAAAACTCATTGGACAGTCAGGTGTTGCAGTGCTGCAGAATGTGCTACAGTGAAATAATTGCTTAATCATTCTAAACCATGACAAAGTGAATAAATCTGTTGTACAGTTCTTCCCAGCAGTGTGTATAAGTGTAATTATCATACTGGTGATAAACAATAAAGTGGATATTTGTATTTTAAATACAGAGCACATAAGAGTTTAAAGTTTTTTTTTCACGTTATTATAAATTGACGACCAATCCAAGTCATCAATATCTGATTGTGGCGGCCCAACTCTCAGCAGCCCCATCATCAGCTGTTGGGGAGCATTGAAGCCTCTTCCTCAGCCTTTAACATCACATCCATTAGCCACATGGCCTTTATGCAGCAGTCATATTCAAGTGATTGGAAATGAGCTGTAATACCAAGCACAGCCTCTATACAATGTACGGCGCTGTGCTTGGTATAGGATGAAGGTGCCACAGTGTTGCGGCCCCTTCAAACAGCTGATGTACAGGGGTGCTGGGAGTTCAGATATTGATGACCTATACTCAGTTCTCTATTACATTATACATTCTTGGTGTCTTTCTCCATTAAGTGCTCATGAGCTGAACCGAGAGGTAGCCAAAAAGGCGAAAGCCAGAAGTAATATAAACGATCACAGCAGAAGTACAAGACAGATAAGGTGCAATATCTGGGTGTTTAGTTGACACGAAATACCCCGTTCTAAGACAGGCTGTTTTAATCTCAGGCCTGTCTTAGAGCGGACGCTCCAGACTGGGTCAGTAATTTTGATTCTCTTTGTGATTTCTATTAGCAGCATTACACTCTGGGTGTGCATAGTGTAGGGGATCAGCTCTCTTTTGGGGGTCATTCTCACAGATATCTTCAGGACACCAAGTTTAAGATCCAAACACAGTGCTTTATGGCGGCACATCCGCATAAACATAAACAATACAAAATAATAAACACTCGCCCGTCCAGGCTCTAACTAAACAAACAGATCCCTGACTCACCTAAGTCCCTGTTCACACCCTGTGCACACATGCGGCTTTCTGAGCCAATGCCCCACAGCCTCCTGGCTGTACAGAGCACAGTACGCCCACTGTCTCCAGTCCAGTGTCTCTTGGGGAATAGTGGTCTCTCAGCCCTCCTGGCTTGGACCACACTGACAGAGCCTCCAGGCCTCTGTCCACAGGTAACACACTCCCCCCTTGCTGAGTCGCTGACACCCTGGGAGGTGCTTTGTGCCAGCCTGATTACTTCCAGCTGGTCTCGCCTGTGGTGGAATAGGGATGTGGACCGAACTATCCACCCCTTCCTTGCCTCTACCCTGCGTGAGACCTGTCACTGTCTCACAATAGGTATATCACCGCCCCTCAAGCCTCAGTGTTGAGCGGTGAATTGCAATATATGGACGCATGTTTGCTATAATGAGCCCTATGTGATGATGCTGCTATATGATATTATACTAGTCCCTTGATGTCTGGAGCTTATTTTTACTGACACACTCCAGTGTTCCCATGTTTGCTGCTTTATGTATTTTACAATATAACTATTGTGTTGTTTTATGTGGATTTCTAATAAAGTATTAATATTTATAATATTTACTTGCGTGGTAGCTTTTTTAGCGTTATAGGAGGTGTACGGATGATTCCATGTGAGATACTTATGGTATTAATTTTTTTGTGTTTTTTGCTGTTTTAAATTGCCACCCTCCTTATTGTATTGTCCTATGGAGTCTGGACGTTTTTGGACATTAAGGGTCCATTCACACATCCGCAAAATGGGTCCGCATCCGTTCTGCAATTTTGCGGAACAGGTGCAGACCCATTTATTTTCAATGGGGCTGGAATGTGCTGTCCGCATTTGCGGATCCGCACTTCCGCATCCGTGCTTCCGTTTCCCCCCAAAAATATAACATGTCCTATTCTTGCAATTGTGGACAAGATTAGGCATTTTCTATTATAGTGCCGGCTATGTGCGGTCCGCAAATTGCAGAATGCACATTGCCAGTGTCCGTGCTTTGCGGATCCGCAATTTGTGGATCCACAGAACACTTACGAACGTGTGAATGGACCCTTACCCCTATTGCTCTTACTGTATGTAAAGCAATCAACTCCCTACTTTATTTAACTTTGAAAACTTGCACTTTGATTTATGCAGTTACTTACCCTTATACTGTTTTATGTTTTTGAACTGCATTTTATATATTTATTGTAATATATCTTGTTTATTTGCACTGTTATTGCACTGTATTTGCACCATGGAAAGGGTTAGGCCGGTAAATCTGCTGCACTCACTATTCTGCTGGTGGAGTCAATGTGTTAATACAGTCCTGATCAAAACTTTAAGACCACTTGAAAAATGGAGCATTATGGGGATCTTCAATACTGGGGGCACTTTTAGGGCAATTTTACTGCTGGTTCACAATGGAGGGCACTTTATAACTGTTACAGTGGGGATTTTACTACTACTGAAGACACCATGAGGAAAATAATTCAGGATGCACTGTAACCCAGTATAAGTACAGGATAAGGAATGTAATGTACAGTCCTGATCAAAAGTTTAAGACCACTCGAAAAATGGCAAAAAATCATATTTAGCATGGCTGGATCTTAACAAGGTTCCAAGTAGAGCTTCAACAAGCAACAAGAAGAAATGGGAGTGAGACAAAACATTTTTTGAGCATTCAATTTAATGAAAACAACGAATAAACTGAAACAGGCTGTTTTTCAGCTGATCAAAATTTTAGGACCACATGCCTTTAAAAGGCCAAATCTGTGCAAAGATGTGGATTTATTGTCATTTTCTGTCAGGTAGTCACACGTTGTGATGGCAAAGGCAAAAAAACTCTCCCTTTTTGAACGTGGTCGGGTTGTTGAAATGCATAAGCGGGGTCTCTCACAGCGCGCCATCGCTGCTGAGGTGGGACGCAGTAAGATAGTCATTTGGAATTTCTTAAATGATCCTGAGGGTTATGGAACAAAAAAGTCAAGTAGAAGACCCAAAAAAATGTCCTCAGCACTGAGCCGGAGGATCCAATTGGCTGTCCGTCAAGACACTGGACGATCCTCGACCCAAATTAAGGCCCTTACTGGTGCTGACTGCAGCCCCATAACCATCAGACGGCATCTGAGACTGAAGGGCTTCAAAAACAAAAAACGTCTTCAAAGACCTCGTCTCCTTGAACGCCACAGAACTGCTCGTTTGGGCTTTGCAAGAGAGCTCCAAACATGGGACATTCAAAGGTGGAAGAAAGTTTTATTCTCTGATGAGAAAAAATGTAACCTTGATGGTCCTGATGGTTTCCAACGTTACTGGCATGACAAGCTGATCCCACCTGAGATGTTTTCTATGCGCCACAGTGGAGGGGGCGCCATAATGGTCTGGGGTGCTTTTCCCTTCAGTGAAACAATGGAGCTTCAGGAAGTGCAGGGGCGTCAAACGGCCGCTGGCTATGTCCAGATGTTGCAGAGAGCATTCCTCATGACTGAGGGCCCTCGTCTGTGTGGTAACAACTGGGTTTTTCAACAGGACAACTCTACAGTACACAATGCCCGCAGGACAAGGGACTTCTTCCAGGAGAATAACATCACTCTTTTGGCCCATCCTCAGTGGCGTCGCCAGGGAAGGGGCAGAGGGGGCCACGGCCCCCCCTACATCATGCTGTGCCCCCCCATCTAAAATGCCCCCCCCCTAAGTGAGCCGCCGCCGCCGCCGGGCATGGGGGGCTTATTATTAGCACGTAATTGGGGGGCTTATTACTGGCACGTGATGGGGGGGCTTATTACTGGCACGTGATGGGGGCTTATTACTGGCACATGATGGGGGGCTTAATACTGGCACATGATGGGGGGGCTTATTACTGGCACGTAATGGGGGGGCTTATTACTAGCACGTAATGGGGGGCTTATTACTGGCACGTGATGGGGGGCTTATTACTGGCACATTGAGGGGCTTATTACTGGCACGTGATGGGGGGCTTATTACTGGCACGGGATGGGGGGCTTATTATTAGCACGTAATTGGGGGGCTTATTACTGGCACGTAATGGGGGGGCTTATTACTGGCACGTGATGGGGGCTTATTACTGGCACATGATGGGGGGCTTATTACTGGCACGTGATGGGGGGCTTATTACTGGCACGTGATGGGGGGCTTATTACTGGCACGTGATTGGGGCTTATTACTGGCACGTGATGGGGGGCTTATTACTGGCACGTGATGGGGGGCTTATTACTGGCACGTGATGGGGGCTTATTACTAGCACGTGATGGGGGGCTTATTACTAGCACGTAATGGGGGGCTTATTACTGGCACGTGATGGGGGCTCTTGTTACTGGCACGTGATGGGGGCTTATTACTGGCACATTGGGGGGCTCTTGTTACTGGCAGTGGCATGTTATTGAGGGCACTTATTACTGGCACATTATTGGTGGGCACTATAGGGGCATCTACTGAGGCCACAAAGAAGGGGTGTTTTATATGGGGGGCTCTGTACAGTAGCATTTTATACTGGGACACATTATGGCGGGTACTATGGAGAAGGGGAGACAGGAGTACTATGGAGTCATCTACGGGGGACACGAAGAAGGGGTATTTTATACTTGCAAATTATGGGGGACACTGAGGGCATCTACTGGGGCACGATATGGGGTACTGGTACATTATGGGGGGCACTAGCAGGAAGGGGGGAGAGGAGCACTATGGAGGCATTTACTGGGGCACTATATAGGGGTATTTTATACTGGCACATTATGGGGGACATTAGCTCAACTGGGGGCATAAGGGGGTATGTTTTGCACATTATAAGGAGAATTATTTCTACTGGGGGGGGGCTTTATTACTCCCCCATGGTATGACCCCCTAGTAGCAGCACCAGCCTCTCCTTGCTCTGCTATCCTTCTGCCCCTTCTCCAAATCCCTATTATGAAATCTTTCTCATTAGGATAAAACACAACATCAGCTCCACCGAGCCCCCCAGCCAAAGTGTTGAAGTGGTATCTGAGATCTACAAGGGACAAGCAAAGTAATTGTAAGTTTTCATGTGAAATATGTTTGTTATACACACATAGCATACACTGTGCCACACAATATACAGTATACATCTACACTGTGTAGTCTTGTGGCGGCGGACAGAAAATAATCTGGAAGTACGGACTCTGCCGCCAGTGTTGTCAGATTGAAAATTTTGGAGCAATTTTTCAACAAGGATCTTCTGGTAAATGGCACCATTTTGCTTGTCCTCCACCATAGGAATGAGAGATGAGAAGTTCTCTTTGTAGCAGGGGTCGAGAACAACCAGGCCAAGTGTTAAAGTGGCGTCTGAGATCCCAAGGGCCAAACCAAGTAACTGTAAGTGTTCATGTGAAATATGTTTATTTTATATATGTACACTCCTGTGAGAGGCGGGGAGGGAGATCTGTGGATGACACTGTTATAGGGAGGGAGATCTGTGGATGACGCTGTTATGGAGGGGGAAATGGGGATGACACTGTCATGGGGTGGATCTGTGGATGACGCATATAGCATAAGATGCTATATACGGTATGTGGCATCCACAGATCCCCCCCCCCATAGCAGTGTCATCCACAGATCCCCCTCTCTATAAAAGTGTCATCCACAGACAGCTGGCCTTTTCTTCCCTGTTGCGGTTTTAGGTATTGGGTAAAGTATTGCAGCATTTCTAAGCGTACTTGTGTAAATGTATCGTTGTTATAGCTGCCCCCCCTACTTTTGTCCTGGCCCCCAGTGTGCCCCCCAAAATTTGAAAGCTAGAGACGCCACTGCCCATCCTGCATATTCCCCTGATCTAAATCCAATTGAGAACCTTTGGGGATGGATGGCAAGGGAAGTTTAAAAAAAATGGACAACAGTTCCAGACAGTAGATGGCCTTCGTGCAGCCGTCTTCACCACTTCGAAAAATGTTCCCACTCACCTCATGGAAACGCTTGCATCAAGCATGCCGAAATGAATTTTGGAAGTGATAAACAATAACGGCGGAGCTACTCATTACTGAGTTCATGTTTGTAAGTTGGATTTCTGTTTTGGGGGGGTTTAGGGTTTCTTGGAGGTGTGGTCCTAAACTTTTGATCAGCTGAAAAACAGCCTGTTTCAGTTTATTCGTTGTTTTCATTAAATTAAATGCTCAAAAAATGTTTTGTCTCACTCCCATTTCTTCTTGTTGCATGTTGAAGCTCTACTTGGAACCTTGTTAAGATCCAGCCATGCTAAATATGATTTTTTGCCATTTTTCGAGTGGTCTTAAACTTTTGATCAGGACTGTACATTACATTCCTTATCCTGTACTTATACTGGTTTACAGTGCATCCTGAATTATTTTCCTCATGGTGTCTTCAGCAGTAGTAAAATCCCCACTGTAACAGTTATAAAGTGCCCTCCATTGTGAACCAGCAGTAAAATTGCCCTAAAAGTGCCCCCAGTATTGAAGATCCCCATAATGCTCCTAGTAGTAATAGAACCCCAATAATGCTCCCAGAAGTCATAAGGTCCTTCTATAGGGTCCCCATTAATTATAATGCTCCCATATAGTGCCCCCAGTAGCTTAAATGCTACATATAGTGCCCTCAGTAATTATAATACTCTCATATAGTGCCCCTAGTAGCTTAAATGCCCCATATAGTGCCCCCAGTTACTTAAATGCCCCTTTTAGTGCCTTCAGTAATTATAACGCTCCCATATAGTGCCCGCAGTAGCTTACATGTCCCATATAGTGCCCCCAGTAATTTAAATTACCCCTATAGTGCCCCCAGTAGCTTAAACAATCCCCTATAGTGGTCCCGGCAGTTTAAACAGTCCCCTATAGTGCCCCCAGCAGCTTAAACGGCCACCTTTAGTGCCTCCAGTAGTTTAGATAGTTTCCTATAGTGCCCCCCTGAATTGGCTCTGTTCCGACGCTGTGATGCGCTGTGCGATAATGTCATTGTGAACATGCAGACCTGATTACATCATCATGCTGTGTGCCACCTGCGGTGGGACAGAGCCAACTCAGTCTGGCTAGAAGAGGCCTGTGGCCTACAATTTAGGGGGCAGCCGCAGCAGCATGAAGCCATAGTATCCACAGTATTCACAGCGCATGTGCCGTGCATACTGCAGGTAATTCTCGGACAGGCTTTTTTCTGCCAGACACTATGGACTGTCTGTGAATCTACAGAAGATGAGCTTAATGCATATGCAGTACACCAGACCTTGGAGTTTCTGCAGTTGTTTAGTTTATTGTGCGTTTACCCAGGCTTGGAGTGGACCACAAGGGCACAGATGAATACCCCATTGAGCCCTTGAACATTCTCCCACCCCCTGCACAATTCACACATAACACATTAGACTGCACTACATATAGATAGACTATGCACAGCACCTCAACTGGGTAGATTATTTAAGAAAATACCCAGTTTATTGTTATTGATGCAATCAGGTGACTGAGATGACTTGTTGGTACAGAGGCCACCAGCCAGTATCCTCTTTTCCCAGGGACCTGCCTTCTCAAAGTCACTGCAGGGACCCCTAATAAATCATCTTGTAGTGCCTTGCTGCTGTCTGCTGCTGTGTGAGGAGATAATATTGAATGCACCCATATGGTGGGCCCCCAAAATTAATTTTACTGGTGGGCCCAAGGCACCTCAGTCTGACACTGTGTTTACCATGTTCCTGTTTACACTATAACCCTTCAGATGGAGTATGGTTGGCAGTGGTTGAGTAACCATCCCATTCCTCCTCTCTTGGTAGCAGGGTCGCATTGGCCATAGACCCTACAGGGAGATTTACTGGTGGTCCGATGCCTAGGACGGCCACCCGAGCCCTCTACACAGTCGTCAGCCAGGTACATAATGATCTGATTCTCTCCTACACACCTGGCCAGCAACTGTATCACGGTCTTCAGGACAGCTATACAGTTGAAAACTGTGGTGCAGGTGGCAGTATTTTGTGCTGCACTGTGGTACTTGGTTCAGCTGGGGAGGTATATTGCTCTGCCCTATGGTATTTTTGGTCCTGCTGACTTCTGTTTTCCCTGCCTCCATATATTGGCCCTGCCTAATTATGTTGCCTTCTGTCAATTTGGACCCGCCTGCAACATGGGGCCACTTTTATATATTTTTTTTCCAGGGCCACTTTTAGTTTCCAGTCCACCCCTGCTTGGTAGGAGTTGGGCTGGTTCTGTATCCTGTGAGGAGGGGGAGTTTTAGTGAGACTAGTGAAGAGTGAAGGAACAAGTCCAATAGCTACTGCTCCAAGGGTCTTAGGGACCAGTTCTTAATCCAGCTCTCCTGTGAGACCACTACTCCAGATATCAAAAAACCTACAACATTTACAGTCAGCAGAGTGACTAACAAGCCACCACTTTACAGACCCTGCTGCAGGTGAGGGACTATGGCTCATACAACATCACCTAGATCAAATCCATGACAGGCCAACTCATAAAAGCTTGTATTACACAGTGGACAGCCATAGCCATGAGTGCCAACACACAGCTGTTAATATTATGATAAAGAAAGTGCATCCCTATAGGACGGGAAAAGGAGAAATTGACCAGTCTGATCACCTAGTTCCTCTGATGCTCACAGCTCAACTGTCAGCACTACCCAGCAGCAGCAGGAAATTTTATAATAGGATATTATTATGAAGGATCATAAAACGTAGGAAATACAGTAGGAAATACAATGTAATAAATTAAAATTAGGTTACTACTCAACTAGTCTACACTCCATTCCATCCAGAAATAAACACTTACGGTCCATTCACACAACTGTACAGTATTTTCCAGGAGTGTGGACCCATTTATTTCAATGGGGCTGCAAAAGGTGCGAACAACACTCTGTGTGCTGTCCGTATCTGTAGTTCCGTGGCCCTACAAAAAAGATAGAACATGTCCTATTCTTGTCTGCAATCATGAACAAGAATAGCCATATCTATCATAGGGCTGGCTGTGTGTGTTCTGCAAAATGCAATTTGCAGACCACAAAACACTTATGGTCATGTGAATGGACCCTTACCTATGCCTTGTAGGAGAGATAGACAAGGTGACCCTTTGTTGTCATGTTGTCATTACTAGTGTTGAGCGAGCATGCTCGGCCGAATACCTGTTCGACTCGAGCATTGCTATGCTCGGCACATGGCGGTACTCGGCCGAGTACATGTGCTCGAGCGCCATGCTCGAGTCTCCTTCACGTACGTTTCGCGGATGCTAAGCAGCCCATAAACATGCAGGTAAGTACTGCCATCACTGTAATGCCAGTAGCCATATTGGCTACTGGCATTGCAGTGATTGGCTGGCCGGAACGCGTCATTGGGTGCTATATAGCACCCGATGACTCGAGTTCGGCTCATTGCGAGTCAGGGAAATCTGCACTTAGGAAGGGACAGATAGTGTAGGGAGTTTGTGATCGCAATTTATTCAATTTTAAAATGTTTCAAAGACCCAAAAGTCCTTTTAAGGACTATTGTGTGTGGTGGCAGCAATTTAATCTTGCAAAGTAGTCTTAGATTTTTTTTCCATACTTTGCGATTCTTTTTCTTTAGAGGGTGTCTGCAGTGAATTGTCACATCTGTTCAGCAATACCTTCTGTGTTTCAGGGGCAGAGATAGGAAGAATATTATTGAAAACAATTATATTTTCTCCATACATTATCAACATTTTTCCTATAAACGGTCCCCGCAGTGAATTGTCACATCTGTGCTGCAGTAGCATGTGTGTGTGTCAGGGCTAGATATTGGGGAAAATATTACTGACAACAAATATATTTTTTCCATAATTTATCCATAATTTTCCTATAAACGGTCCCTCTAGTGAATTGTGTTCTGTTCCCAGATGAAGGCGAATGTTTGTGTAACTGATAATTACTGTGTGACTGTCCTACCTTCGTATCCAGCAGTGGAGCAGACTGGACCAGCAGATGCTCAGGTTGGATGGACCCAGACGTAGACACGAGGATGCAATCAAACGTGGGTTTATTTGATCCAAAGCAGCGACATACGATGATGCAATACAGTAATGCGGTAGCAGAGTAGATGCTGTCGCGTAGATGTCTTTCCTGAGGCTAACTGCTGGTCAAAAACTGATGCCTTCACAAGCCAAGGTGTGTATCTCCAGTCACACAGGAATGCAGCACTGAAAATGGCTGCAGGAAGTGACAAGGACCAAGGCTGCTTAAAACCACGCCCAGGAGAGAAAAACTTTAATAACAAGAACAAGGCGTGCACCATACGAATTCCGACCAGCAGATGGCAGCAGAGAACAATACAGTGAAACAACATAGTAAAAGAAGAGATAATAATACAGTGTATGAATTAAATTTGAAAGAACAGCACACTCCCCGTCTGAAATTCACTTCGGGGATTTCACTACGACGAATGTCCATAAAATATAAAACAACCTGTAAAAAGAACATGTTAGAATGCAAAACATAGTTTAGTCCTGTTTTCCAACTTGGAATGGAGAAGATCTGCGAAGTTAGATACAGTTCTGTTCACCCAGCAGGGACGTTCTCGATGGGTAATATTAAAATGAGTTTGTTAATTGGTCTTGAGAACGTTTTAAGCTCGCCCTTCCTGAAGATCTTCAACTCCACCTTCCGGACCTTACCATCCTTGCTAGGGAAAACCTTTGAAATTAGTCCGATAGGCCAGTCAATCTTTTCGGTTTGTTGCTCTTTCATCAATACGATGTCTCCTTCCTTCAAGTTTGGTTTGTGGTGTTGCCATTTTCTTCTTCCTTGAAGAACACTGAGGTACTCCTTTCACCACCTGTTCCAGAAGTAATCTTCTAGGTATTGTTCACGTTTGCAGTGTTTTTGATAGATGTTTGCATGAGTAAATTCTCCACTAGGTATTAGCGTATTCTCAGTTTTTTTGGGGTAAGTAGAATAGCCGGAGTCAGTATGGCTGGTGTTTCAGGATCCATAGACCCTGGCACAAGGGGTCTTGTATTGATAATGGCCGAAACTTCAGCGAGAAGGGTGACTAGAGTCTCATGTGTGAGTCTAGACGAGTTTACATCCATCAACATAGAATTTAAGATGTTGCGTGAGATGCCGATCATTCTCTCCCAGGAGCCCCCCATGTGTGAACTATGAGGAGGATTGAAAATCCAGGTGCAACCTTTTTCCGCCAACTGATCTTGAATGGACTTGGTGTCGATGTTAAGTTCTCTACAGGCTCCAATGAAGTTGCTTCCCTGGTCAGACCTCAATTGTTTTACTGGTCCTCTGATTGCGAAGAACCGTCTTAAGGCATTAATAAGGCTGGATGAGTCCATAGGTTCTATCACCTCTATGTCAACTGCTCGCACACTCATGCAAGTAAATAGTACAGCCCAACGCTTACTGTTTGCGTGACCGCCGCGGGTCCTGCGTGCCGACACCATCCATGGCCCAAAGACATCTAGGCCAACATAGGTGAAAGGCGGATCTGTACATAGTCTATCCGCAGGCAAGTCGGCCATTTGTTGGTGTAGTTGTTTTCCTCTTGCTTTACGACAGTGCACACATTGATGCAGGACTTGGGCCACACGTTTTTTCATACCTATAATCCAAAGGCCTGCAGACCGTAATTTGCCCTCAGTAATTTGCCTGCCTTGGTGTTCGGCCCTTTCGTGGTAGTGTCGGATTAGCAAGACGGTGATATGATGTTTGCTGGGGATGATGAGAGGATTTTGTTCTGCAATTCCCAGGTGGGCTTGATTCAAACGACCACTAACTCTCAGCAAGCCAAAACTGTCGATAACTGGATTTAAGTTGGCAAGAGGACTTTTTAAAGGAATCTGCTGTTTGTTGTACAAGCACTTCCATTCTATGTTGAAATTTTCCTGCTGGACGTGATGTATTATGAGGTACTCACTATGAGAGATGTTCTCAGCAGAGAAGGGTTTATGGCAGGCATGCCAACCATGACAATCTTTATCTTGGTGAGTATTATGATAGCATCTTGCAATGTGCACTAACCTTGCAATAGTTCTGACGAGTCTCATCCAACTGGAGAAACGTTCAAAGCGCTGACAACCAAAGCTGGCGGTTTGCTTTGTTCCAGTGACTAATGCACTAACTTCAGCGCAGATTTCTGGATCATTATCCGGATCCTGGATGCTGAAAACTTCCTGTACACATTCGTCCGCCTCTCCAAGCAGAAACTCTGGACCTTTAAGCCAAGTAGAGTTAGTAAAGGAACCTATAGACATAAGCCTAGTGGCGTTATCTGCTGGATTAAGTTCGGATGGTACATAGTGCCATTGTTCAGGTTTGGAGGACCTCCTGATTCTCTCTATGCGGTTACTAACGTACACATAAAATCGCCTGGTCTGATTGTGGATGTAACCTAAAACGACCTTACTGTCCGTGTAATACTGGACTTCAGCTATGTCGACACCCAGTTCTTGTTGTATGAAATCCGCAATCTCCACTGCCAACACAGTCCCACAAAGTTCCAGTCTGGGAATAGTATGATCGGGCTTGGGGGCTAACTTAGCCTTACCAAAGACGAATCCAACGTGATTTTGGTTGTTGGGTTCTGTCACCTTCAGATAGGCAACCGCTGCAATGGCCTCCGTGGTGGCGTCCGAGAACACGTGGAGTTCTTTCTTTATGCTAGAGGAAAGCAAGGTTTTTATATAGCATCTCGGGATGTGGATCTCATCCAAGGCACACAAGGATCGCTTCCAGGCTTCCCATTTTTGCTCTTTCTCGGAGGGAAGTGGGGTATCCCAATCCTTGACTGTTTCAGAAAACTGTCTCAGTAGAGATTTACCTTGTATGGTGATGGGCGCTACAAATCCCAGCGGTTCAAATAGGCTATTTACCACTGATAGGACACCTAGTTTTGTGAATGGCTTGTCTGCACAACTTATCTGAAAACCGAAGGAGTCAGCCGAGAGATCCTATCTGAGGCCCAAGCTCCTCTGCACAGGTGGACTGTCCAGTCCCAAGTTAATGTCCTTGAATCCTGGTGCATGATCGCCTGATTCGAAGGCCCTCATAACGGCCAGGCTGTTTGAAGGAATTTTGTGTAGTCTAAGTTTAGCTTGGTACAACATACTTTGAGTCCTTTTGAGCAGATCGATAGCCGCTTCTTCAGTCGGTAGTGATTTGAGTCTATCGTCTACGTAGAAGTCCTTTTCTACAAAGTCTCTGGCGTCTTTACCGTACTCGGATTCTCCCTCTAATGCAGTTTGCCGAAGGCCGTAAGTTGCAGGTGAAGGGCTGTTTCCAAGTACGTGTACCCTCATTCGATATTCCGCCATCTCTGCGTTGGTGTCATTATTCTTGTACCACAGAAACCTGAGGAAATTCCGGTGGTCCTCTCTGACTACAAAACCATGGAACATCTGTTCAATGTCAGCGGTGATGGCAACGAGCTCTTTTCTGAACCTCATCAGCACTCCAACTAGGTTATTCGTCAGATTAGGACCTGTGAGAAGGACATCATTAAGAGATAAGCCTCGATGTTTGGCGCTTGAGTCGAAAACAACGCTAATTTGATTACGTTTCCGTGGGTGATACACTCCAACTGAAGGCAAGTACCAGCACTCGTCGTTCTTCCCTAAGGATGGAGCTGGTTCTGCATGGTTGTTACGGAATATTTTATCAATAAAGGCAACAATGTGTTCTCTCATCTCAGGCTTACTGTTCATGGTACGCTGAAGAGAGTTAAATCTAGACAGAGCTTGTTCGGGAGTCTCACCCTGGTAGCTCGGAAGGGTAATGGAGAAACCCAGTGATTGGTTTCGTCTTTAACCCCTTAAGGACTCAGCCCTATTTCACCTTAAGGACTTGGCCATTTTTTGCAAATCTGACCAGTGTCACTTTAAGTGCTCATAACTTTAAAACACTTTGACTTATCCAGGCCATTCTGAGATTGTTTTTTCGTCACATATTGTACTTCATGACACTGGTAAAATGAAGTAAAAAAAATAAATAAATTTGCATAAAAAAATACCTAATTTACCCAAAATTTGTAAAAATTTGCAAATTTCAAAGTTTCAGTTTCTCTACTTCTGTAATACATAGTAATACCCCCAAAAATTGTGATGACTTTACATTCCCCATATGTCTACTTCATGTTTGAATTATTTTGGGAATGATATTTTATTTTTTGGGGATGTTACAAGGCTTAGAAGTTTAGAAGCAAATCTTGAAATTTTTCAGAAATTTACAAAAACCAAATTTTTAGGAACCACTACAGCTCTGAAGTCACTTTGCGAGGCTTACATAATAGAAAACGCCCAAAAATGAAGCCATTATATAAACTACACCCCTCAAGGTATTCAAAACTGATTTTACAAACTTTGTTAACCCTTTAGGTGTTGCACAAGAGTTATTGGCAAATGGGGAGGAAATTTGAGAATTTCATTTTTTTGCCAAATTTTCCATTTTAACCCATTTTTTCCACTAACAAAGCAAGGGTTAACAGCCAAACAAGACTGTATCTTTATTGCCCTGACTCTGCCGTTTACAGAAACACCCCATATGTGGCCGTAAACTACTGTGCGGCCACACAGCGGGGCGTAGAGTGAAAGGTGCGCCGTATGGTTTTAGGAAGCCAGATTTTGCTGGACTGTTTTTTTGACACCATGTCCCATTTGAAGCCACCCTGATGCACTCTTAGAGCAGAAACTCCCTAAAAGTGACCCCATCTAAGAAACTACACCCCTCAAGGTATTCAAAACTGATTTTACAAACTGTGTTAACCCTTTAGGTGTTGCACAAGATTTAATGGAAAATAGAGATACAATTTCAAAATTTCACTTTTTTGGCAGATTTTCCATTTTAATATTTTTTTTCCAGTTACAAAGCAAGGGTTAACAGCTTGGTATAACACACCCTGGTATAACCACTAGAAGCCAACGATCATTCAAGGGGAGGCGGCCGCACCGCCCGCACCGCCTGCGACACCCCCCCCCTGCACCTCCCACCCACATAAATCATGCAGGTGTGCAGTGGGGGTGCAAATCAGCATTTTGGGCATTTTAAAAGTTTCTGATCCCCGCGGTTTGCGGCGATCGCCGATACGGGGGGGTCACATGACCCCCCCTGGCGTTGTGACAGGATGCCAGCTGAATAATTTCAGCCGGCATCCCGTTGCGATTAACCCCCGCTGCGCCGGAATGCCTATTTAAAGTTAGGACGTACCGGTACGCCCTGAGTCCTTAAGGACTCGGGAAATAGGGCGTACCGGTACGCCCTGCGTCCTTAAGGGGTTAAGGAACTCGTTGTCCATTATCTTGATAAATTCTCTGTCCTCTACTGACAAAGCTACTTTATCATCGTCCTTGCTTGTGTGAAAGACTAATCTTCCCAAGTTGTCAGCAAAGAAGGGAGGAATGTCGTCAGTTGGTTGTATGAGGTCTGGAGGCTTCTCTTTCACCTCATAGTGATGATGGCAAGGCTTAATGCAAGTTGTGCGTCCATCTCCACGCATGTACGTTTTAAAAGAGCGGATTCTTGGTTGATCCAAGCATACATTTCCTATGACTACCCATCCCAAGTCCAGTCTCTGGGCGTATGGTGCATAGTCGGGACCATTACACTGTTGACGCACCTTGTGTACCCTTAGATTGTCTCTGCCAAACAGGAGTAGAATCTCTGCATTGTTGTCCATGGGTGGGATAACGTTGGCTAGGTGCCTTAGGTGTGGTTGGTGAAATGCAGCTTCCGGGGTAGGAATTTCATCCCTATGGTTGGGTATTTGATCGCATTCGATCAGCGTCGGTAGAGGTATTTCAGTATTCCCACTGACGGAACAAGCGATGAATCCTTGTGCCCTCCTGCCGCTAGTCTCTATGCGACCCGTGCAGGTGTTTAAGATGTAGGGTTCTGACGGTCCCTTTATTCCAAAGGCTTCAAAGAATTTAGGTCCTGCTAGGGAGCGGTTGCTTTGGTCGTCAATGATGGCATACATTTTTACTGTCTTTTCTGGTAGCCCCTCCGGGTAGACCTTGATTAGGCATATACTGGCACAACATTTCTCACTCTGGCCCTCCCCACATACGTCCAAGCATGAGCAGGAAACAGCAGTGGCTGTGTTAGCGTGGTTCTGGGGCTCCCTGCCGTGACTTTGAGCAGGACTGGTGGTGACAGCAGCCGGTGAATACCTTGTGAGTGGAGTTGGGTGGATAGCTGAGGCATGTCTTTCACTATGACACTCCTCACACTTGATAATGGATTTACAGTCCTTAGCCATGTGCTCCAATGAAGCGCAGCACCTGAAGCATACCCCAAGCTCGGTGAGGACTTTCTTGCGATTCTGTATGGTTTTAGATCTAAACAGGGGCGTACCTAGAGCATTTGGCACCCGGGGCGAACCCTTTGTTTGGCACCCAAACACACCCCCCCCCCCCCCCCCAAGAAAGTTAAGAAAACATGCACAAACTTTTTTCAATGTTTTCAATAATATTTATAAATAAAAATAAAACCCCTTAATAAAATAAACCTCTGCACACCCCCTTAACGAAATAAACCCATTAACCCCCCTTAATAAAACCCATTAACCACCCCTTAATAGACCCCTTAACCCTTCCTTAATAAAATAAAAACCTGCACCCCCTTAAACCCCAGTATAATAAACATTGGTGGCGCAGTGCGCCCCCCCCCCAACATAATAAACATTGGTGGCGCAGTGCGCCCCCCCTCCCTAGTATAATAAACATATAAACATTGTTGGTGCAGTGCGCCCCCCCCAACACCCTAGTATAATAAACATTGGTGGCGCAGTGTGCCCCCCCAACATAATAAACATTGGTGGGCAGTGCGCCCCCCCTCCCTAGCATAATAAACATATAAACATTGGTGGTGCAGTGCGCCCCACCTCCGCAGTATAATAAACATATAAACATTGGTGGGGCAGTGCGCCCCCCCCTCCGCAGTATAATAAACATATAAACATTGGTGGTGCAGTGCGCCCCCCCCCCAACACCCCAGTATAATAAACATTGGTGGCACAGTGCGCCCCCCCCAACATAATAAACATTGGTGGGCAGTGCCAATGAGGGTTAAAAAAATAAATAAAAATTAACTCATCACCTCCAATTGATCGCGTAGCAGCCGGTCTCCTGTACTTTCTTCAGGACCTGTCAAAGGACCTGTGGTGATGTCACTGAGCTCATCACATGATACATCACATGATCCATCACCATGGCAATGGACCATGTGATAGAGGCTGGAGCTCAGTGACGTCACCACAGGTCCTGAAGAAATTACAAGGAGACCGGCAGCAGCTACGCGATCAATTGGAGGAGGTGAGTTAATTTTTTATTTTTTAACCCTCATTGGCACTGCCCACTGCCCACCAATGTTTATTATACTGGGGGGGGCCGCACTCAATGTTTATTATACTGGGGGGGGCGCACTCAATGTTTATTATACTGGGGGGGGCCGCACTCAGCCACAGCCCCTCCCCCGGCCCTGTCCCTCTTCATATTGGCCGCGGCGGCAGCAGCACAGGGGGAGGGAGAGACCATCTGGAGCCCTGCCCCTATCACAGCGCCACACCTGGCCCACTCGCCACATATTTTTTTTTTTTTTATCCTCAGTCGCGGCGGGCCCCCAGTGGCGTAGGGCCCCATAGCCATTGCTATGGCTGCTATGGCGATCCCTACGCCACTGGCACCCCCCTTGTGATGGCACCCGGGGCGGCCCCCCCCCCCCCCCCGCCCCCCCTTGGTACGCCACTGGATCTAAATCCTCTGCATTTGTTCAGTGAGTGTGTTTTTTTATGAATGGGACATTCACGATTGAAGGCCTTGTCTCCTGATGAGGTAGTGTACTGATTACCAGTGGGTACTGCAGGTGATGATAGGTTAGTCTTTCTAACATTCACGCTGCTTTTAAAATCTCTGTGTTTATGCATGACGCTTTCATACCTTGAGGATGGTGTCACTGAAGCTGTAGTATTGAACTCCAGGAAGTCGAGGCTGGGGTCATTCCTCATCTGGGACTGTTCATCGATGAACCTACAGAAATGAATAAATGGGGGAAAAGTGACGTCATGCACTCTTTTGTACCTTGAGACTGATGCCGCCCACTTCTCTTGCAGGCTGTATGGTAACTTCACGACAATTGGGTTCACCCCATGGGCTGTATCCAGGTAGCACAGCCCAGACAGACGAGGGTCTCTTTTGGTGAGCTCCAGCTACATGAGCAAATCACTTAAATCCTGAAGCTTATGGACATCCTTGAGACTGATGATCTTGGGGACGTTCTGCAGTCTCCTGAATAGTGCCTTCTCTATTGCTTCTGCACTGCCAAAGGTGCGTTCGAGTCTCTGCCAGGCTGCAGCGAGACCTGCTTCTGCTTGTCCCACATAGACAGTTCTAAGGCTCTTGATGCGATTTGTGGAGCCTGGGCCAGGCCATTTGATCAAGAGGTCGAGCTCCTGCTCTGCGGTTAGGTTAAGGTTGGCGATGGCGGCTTTGAAGGTTGCCTTCCAGGCTCTGTAGCTCTCCTCACGGTCATCAAATTTTGAGAGACGTGTTGATTAGCTCTCTGCTCACCATAAACCTGGCAAACTCAGACATATCTGATTTCTCACTGCTTGTTGCCATGACAACTTGTGATGCCCCTGGAGCGTATAGGCTGCGTGGCGTGAAAGGGTGAGATGCTTCCGGGTAGAATGATGTTGCTGCAGGGTTGAGCTGTGGTCTAGCCTCTGTAGATTTTGATGACTGTTGCTTGAGCTGTGGAGGTAGGCCAGGAAACACCTGGTAGCCATCTTGCTGTAATAACTGTCCTTGAGAGGGCGCGTCTTGGCAACTGTTATTGGATTGCTCGGGTGCTGTGGGTGTCACTGGCACTGCAGGTAGAGCTGACTTGGAGGTTTCAGAGTTGTTGGCTTGGACAGTACTGCAAACTAGGGGTGGTGCAGATAACTCAGTTTCAGTACATAGTCGCTGGTGCGATCAACTGGATCGTCTATCTCCTCTGGTGGCAAGCAGACTGAATCAAGGCCTTGGCTCAATGCTTGCTCAAGTAGTCTTACTTTTGCTAATGCAATTTCCTCTTCCCTCTCTGATTCAAGAATCTTTATTCGAGCCTCTGCTTCTTCCCTCTTGGCTTCTGCCTCCGCTTCTGCCCTCTTGGCTTCTGCCTCCGCTTCTGCCCTCTTGGCCACCGCCTCTGCTTCTGCCCTCTTGGCCGCCGCCTCCGCTTCAGCCCTCTTGGCCGCCGCCTCCGCTTCAGCCCTCTTGGCCGCTGTCTGTGCTTCTGCCCTTGCAAGTACTTCTTTTTTAGTGAATGAACGTCTCACTTTGGATTGCTCTGCATTTATATGGGCCTCTAGTAATCTGTCGCTCAGGGCTGAGCTTCTAGAGCATGATGATCTGTAGAACCGAGAGGAATGTTTGGATGAATGCGATCTGTGTGATCTAGTTTCTTGCAAATGAGAGATGCAGAGTTCCACTTTATCTTTAGCATCCAGCACCATGGCGTCTCTTTGTCTGTCTATTGATTCTGCCTTGCACAATTCTGACGGGGCTTCTTCAATATTAGAGTCTTTTAGAAAGGTTATGTACCTTGTGGACAGTCTCTTGTATCTTTCATGGGCTGCATTCAGCCGCCCGACGGCGACTTGTAAACTGGTGGCATCGCCTGAGGAGAACTTAAGTCCTGATATGAGGGAGGAAACTCGTTCCCATAGCTCTTCCAGGTTGTCACATAGCTCATCTTTCCTGGTGTGATAGTTTTCCGTGATCTTTATAGTTGGTTTGGGAGAGCGCCTTGGTCGCGCGACTTGGTCCGCTGGAAGTGTGGGTTCTACCTCCTGCTCTTCATAATGATCAGTATCAGGTTGCATTTGCTTTATTTCATCACTGAGGAACTGTACAAGGTCCTTTTCGGCCATTTTGATTTAAGGTGCGCTGTCTCTTTAAGAAAATAAACTTTTGAATTGGGGGCTGAAAATTTCAGTGCCGCTCAGATGAGGCCCCCTGATGAGGTTCCTAAAGTGTTTTGAGTGAATTGCGGTGTTTTGGTTTGAGGGAGGCCCCGTGTGCGTGAACAGTTCTTATATCATGCGAGCAAGGGTTAATATAGGATGTAGAAAATGGCTTGGCGAGTAGTGGAGGACTTCCAGGTGAGAGTATATCTACTGCGGACACGCCGTGCTTCCCCTTAGGCTTGTGGGACATGCACTGTTGCCGTGCAGATTTGCTGTGAGTGGGCCTGTTGCAAGGGAGGTTCCTGAGTGTGGTACTGGGCTCTGAGGGAATCTGTAGCCGGGCATTGGACTTTGAGACGGATATTGACTGGGGTATAAGGCTTTAAGGCAGTTTTTGACTGTTCTTTCCCCACATGAAGGCGAATGAAGGTGTAACTGATAGTGACTGTGTGACTGTCCTACCTTCGTATCCAAGCAGTGGAGCAGATGCTCAGGTTGGATGGACCCAGACGTAGACACAAAGATGCAATCAAACGTGGGTTTATTTGATCCAAAGCAGCGACATACGATGATGCAATACAGTAATGCGGTAGCAGAGTAGATGCTGTCGCGTAGATGTCTTTCCTGAGGCTAACTGCTGGTCAAAAACTGATGCCTTCACAAGCCAAGGTGTGTATCTCCAGTCACACAGGAATGCAGCACTGAAAATAGCTGCAGGAAGTGACAAGGACCAAGGCTGCTTAAAACCACGCCCAGCAGAGAAAAACTTTAATAACAAGAACAAGGCGTGCAGCATACGAATTCCGGCTAGCAAATTGCAGCAGAGAATAATACATTGAAACAACATAGTAAAAGAAGAGATAATAACAGTGTATGAATTAACCGCTTGCCACCACTGTAACGCCGATAGGCGTCCGAGCGGCAGTGCTCTCAGGTCTCAGCGATGCCTATTGGCGTCATCTCGCGAGACCTGAGGTTTCCTGTGAACGCGCGCTCACAGGATCGCACAGTTCACAAGTTGAACTACAGCCTGCCAGCACTGATCATTGGCTGGCAGGCTGTAGATTTTTTAAATAACCAATGAAATAGGTATGTCAGACGCTGTTTTGTAAATAGCGTCTGATATACCTGCTACCTGCTCCTCTGGTGGTCCCTTTTGCTTGGATCGACCACCAGAGGACACAGGCAGCTCTGTAAGTAGCACCAAACACCACACACACACATTACACCCCCCCTGCCTAATTAACCCCTGATCACCCCCATATATACTCCCTGATCACCCCCCTGTCATTGATCACCCCCCTGTCATTGATCACCCCCCTGTAAGGGTCTCTTATCACCGCCAGTTACTTAGCTACTTGTTAGGTAGTTAGCGGCCAGCCCACCGCACCGCAGTCACTGATTAGTCGCTGATTAGCGTCATCGCTGTCGCTAATCAGCACTAGTACTATATAGTATCTGTAAGTGATCAAGACTGATCGCAATCAGATCTATATAAGTACATTAGGGTCACCTTAGGCTCTACAAAAAACGCAGTGTTCGCCCGATCAGGCCTGGTCTTGTGCGCACACTTGCGTTCAGTCCGCCCCACCGCGGTGACAGAATTTTTTTTTCTTCAGATCACTGCAAAGACACTGTAAAATCGCTACGGCACTATAAAGATCACTTTTGAGCTTTCTGGATCTTTATTAGCGATCGCAGCTTTACTTCGTAAGCACTCCTTTTTACTAGGCAGGTGTGCTCTTTTTCCTGGGTAGTCTCAGAGGAATACCCCCTAAATTTAGTTAGCCCAAAATGTCAAAGGAGTTTTCCGCTGAAGAGGCCTACAGGATTCTGGCCGTGATGGATGAAAGCGATGGGGACACCTCACCCGCTGAATCCAGTGGTTCAGAATATGAACCTGTAGACAGCAGTGGCACTCTAACCGCTAGTGAAGATGACGAGGTTGAGGTCCCTGCTATGGTCAGGCGTACCCGACCCCATGTCAGTGTTCTGCATAGCCCGCGTGATGAGCGTCATTTGCAGCAGAGTGGTGCTAGCGCTGATTTTTTTTGTGGTGCGGCATACACCAGCAGCGCAGCACATCCTGGACCTTCTACCAGCACTGCCGTATTCCCTGGTGAAGTGGCGAGCACCAGAAGGGCAGTTCAAGCTGGTACGGTGGCACGTGCAGTAACTCCCCCGTCGCAGCCACCACGTTCACAGGCCCGTAGAGCCCTTAGTCTCCCAGAGGTGCTGGCAAACCCAAATTGGCAATCCCCTGCTTCCGCCGCACCTGTATTGCCCCCTTTCACCGCCCAGTCTGGAGTTCGCGTGGAGACAGCTCATTTAGGATCAGCCCTCGAGTTTTTTGAGCTATTCTTCACCGCGGATCTCTATGACTTGGTTGTGGCAGAAACCAACCGCTACGCCACACAGTATATAACCGCCAATCCGGAAAGCTTCTATGCCCAGCCTTTCCGGTGGAAACCAGTCATAGTTATTTTGGGGCCTTATCCTCAGCATGGGTCTAACAAAAAAAAATGTATTGCGGTCCTATTGGTCTAAAGACCCAATGCATTACATGTAGTACAAGAGTGAGGCGGCTCTCTATGGCTCAGAAAGATGTAATAAGGTGCTCAATCCAGACAAAGCGTACCCAACGCTTGTAGTGGGGAAAAGTAAGTAAAAATAGAGGGATGGCACTCAAATCAGTTGTGTTGTATGGATGGATATATTTATTAAGGGATGGCTAGGTATGCCTGATAAAGTAAAAACTAAGTAAAAATTTTGTACAATATAAGAAGAAAAGTATATCATAAAAGCAAATAATTAATAAATATGAGTATCAAATGTAAAAGAACAAATAGAAGTATCAATATAAAATCGACATATTGATGATAAATGATATAATAAATGTCAATTAAGTAAAATCCTGTTGGAAAAAAAAAAAAGCAAGTCTTATAAACCTGTTGGAAAAAAATCCAGTCTCATGTTGTAATGTCCGGTGGAAAAAATTGATAAAGTATCCTAATATACAATATCCTGATGTACAATGAAATAAATGTCAATTATGTAAAATCCTGCTAAAGAAAAGAAAGAAAGTACGTCTTGTAAACCTGTTGGGAATAAAAGTCCAGTCTCATACCATGGTATCCGGAAATAAGTTAAAGTATCCTGATATGGGCTGAAAGTTTAGTGACTTTCTTTAAGGAGTAATATGTGGGGTATAATCACACAGGAACAGGAATAATCGCATCCGATTTAGTATAAATAGTTCTTCACAGGTCCAACAATAATGGGCTGTGAAATAGACAACTGCTGCTATGTAAGCAGGTACATTACCCTCCTGGTGGCCGTTGGTGAGTTGGTGAGCGGCTCCTGCCTGCAGGACGGTGTCCACGTGCGATGTTCCCTCCCGCTCTATGCTCCGGCCGTTGGTTGCTGCAGTTGTCGTCACTTCCGGTGACGTCACATGTGTTTGTGAAATTACCCGCTTGATTCAGTATCGGCTTGCCACGTGGAGGCTAGTGGTGGGAAAAGACGCTGCAGTTTCACAGGAGGGAAGAAGATAGCTCCGGAGCTTCACTTTAGTTATAGGATCCTTTTGTTTGGTGCTAGCTAGTTTTGAATAGGCTGACTCAATGTCCCATACGCGTTTCGGAGCGTGCTGCTCCTTCTTCAGTGGGAATGAGTAGCCTATTTCTTTTTGCGAATTTATATGGATCTAATTGGATCCAATTACTGGTTGTAGGAGTGGTCAAGAGTTTTTTTCTTGGTGTTGGATAAATTGTGTACTGAACCTTCAGAGGCAGGATTGGGATGGATAACATATCTCAATGGATGTCTATAAATTTTATGTCTGTCACATTTTTGTAATGGGATAACTTAAAACAATGGCATCCCAAATCCCGCGCAGGCGCAGTGCCGTCACTCATCTCATCATAGCGCAGGCAATCGCCGGCACTGCGCCTGCGCGGGATTTGGGATGCCGGCGAGAGGAGGAACGGGGTGTTTGCCGCAGAGCGCGGCGCTGAGGAGGGGGGGTGTTGAGAACTTAGCCGCGCCTCTGGGAGGGGATTTAGATGAATTTGGAGGCGTTATTAGATTTCAAATTTTGCCAGGCACGGCACTTCAGAGGGGCGTTCCTGGGCACCGTGGAGAAAGAAGAACGCCCCTCTGGGCTCCTTACAGCGTCATTTACATATCACAAGAATCGATTTTTTGAAGAAATGACAAGACGGACAATCAAAAGAATCAGACAGATGGGAAAAAGGTACTCTGTTAAACATGGATTCATGAGAAAAAAAAATTGGTAAATTGCTAGTGACAGATTCCCTTTAAGACATGGGCATTGTAGGACGTATATTACATTGTTGGAGTGGCAGGAGAGGTGTTCACGGATCTCATGCTTGTATGGACTGTTAGTTGAATTGACTGTCATTGTCTTTTTTGGAAAGTTTGTGATTTTGCAGTTATTGCATTTACCGCACCTGAAGAAACCCTGTAGTGCTAGCCAACTTTGATTGGGTTTAGTCTTATTACTTTTGGTTGTTGGTGCTAAGCGTAAGCCAAGATTGGGGGCTCTGGTGTAGGTAATCTGTGGTTTATCTGGTAATAGTTGGCCTATGATTTTGTCACTTAAAATGTGATGCCAGTGTTTGTGAATGCTCGTCTCTAGTTTTTTATAGTGTGCATTGTATGGTAAGATATTTCGGGGGGCTTCTTCCTTTTTGATCATAGTTATAGTAGTTTCGTTACTATTGTCAAAAAACATAGTTCTGTCCATTGATCTTACTTTCTCTTCAGATCTATCTATTACTGTTATCGGGTAGTCTTTTGCTAAAAATTGTTTCTTCAGGTTTTCCGCTTCTATTTCGAACTGACTATCAAGTGTGCAATTTCTTTTTAAACGTCTGAACTGGCTAGTCGGGATGTTTAATAGCCAGCTAGGTAGGTGGCAGCTAGAGTGTATAATAAAATTATTTTTCATCACTGACTTTTGGTACGTACTGCATTGTAGTTTATTTTCTGTTGTCTTGATTAATAGGTCTCGGAATTCCACTTGTGTTTGACTTATATTGGCTGTGAGTGTTATGTTTCTATCGTTTGTATTGATGTTCTCCAGAAATATGTCCAGTTTCTCCCTCGTGTCGCTCCAAATAAAAATAATATCATCAATATATCGCCGCCATAGTACCAGGCTCGTCCCCAGTAGTGGGGTGATGAAATCGTGTTCCCACTGGGCCATGAAGATGTTGGCATAACTGGGGGCGAACCTGGTACCCATGGCGGTCCCGCGCTGTTGTAGATAGAATGTTGAGTCGAACATAAAATAGTTGTGGGTCAGAATAAAAATAACTCCATCTATTAGAAAATCAATTTGGTCAGTGTGTAGGGTCTGGTAGTGGTTTAATCGTTCTCTCAGAGCAGCAGTACCATGGTTGTGATTGATGATGGTGTAAAGTGAATTGACGTCCATCGTACATAGTAGCCAGTGATTTTCGTATTCTATCTGTTCAATTGTCCTTACAATGTCTGTGGTGTCTTTTATGTATGATGGTATTAGTTTGACTGTGGGCTGCAATAGTCTTTCTATGTACTGGGAAAGGTTGGAGGTGAGGGATCCGATTCCTGAAATAATTGGTCTGCCTGGTGGATGGGTTGGATTTTTGTGGATCTTTGGTAGACAGTAAAATACTGGATTTCTATTTTGTGGGCTTGTGATGAATGTGTATTCTTGTTCATTCAGGATGCCTTTTTCTCTACCAGTTTGTGTCAGAGTCACTAATTCTCTATAAAAGTCTTCAGTGGGATCTTTTTTAAGGGTGATGTATGTTTGCGAGTCTGATAATTGTCTTCTACATTCTAACATGTAGTCATCTGTGTTTTGTAGGACAATCGCTCCACCTTTATCCGCTGGTCTTATGGTTAAATTTAAGGTCGTTTGTATCTGTTTGATTGCATGTATCTCTCTTCTGGTTATGTTGTAGTATGTTTAATTTAAATCCTTTCTCCTAATGTCGGACTCTATACATTTGCGGAATGTGGCTATATTGTCTCCCATTTCTTGTTTTGGGTATTTTGTCGATTTAGTTTTCAGATCTGTATGAATGTAGATGGAAGGTCAGGGATTATCTCTGGATATTGGGTTCTTAATAAAATATTTTTTCAGGCAGAGTTTCCTCACGAATTTCTCTATTCCTATATAGGCATTAAACTTATCCATTTTGGCTGTAGGTGAAAATTTCAGTCCCTTACTGAGTAATTTCTTTTGTGTCTCATTTAGGCTCATGTTGCTCAAGTTAACAATAATATTCATTGAGTTGTCTAGGACCTTTGATATCTGTTCTGTCTTCTTCTTGTGTCTACTCCTTCTTGTCCTCTGTAATCCCGTGTGCTGGGTGGATTTTCTCTTTGTGGGTCTATCGTTGTCTGATGGTTTGTGTAGGGGTGTTGGTGATGGGGGGTGTTTATTGGTGTCTCTTCTCGGTGTTCCCTGAAGTATTGGGGGGTGTTCCTCGGTGTCCTTTCTCGGTGTGGTCTGGGTGGGTTGTCTTTGTGTGTTTCGTTTCTGTGTCTTAAGTTGTATTTGTGTGTAGGGGTCAGTGCTCTCTTGTGTCCTTGTGGGGAACGGGGGTGGTGTCGTGTCCTTGTTCTGTGATGGGGCGGGGTTTGGTCTAAAAAATGAGGTGAAGTAAGTGATTCGAAATAATTATTGGTTGGGATATTGTAACGGTCTTGAATGTTTTTCCTAATTTGCTTTTCTCCCTGTCTCTCAACAGGGTCTTCCATTACATTAGTGGGGACATGGATGTTTTCTCTATAGTTGGTCTGATTGTTTGGTCTATTGTAGACATGACTTCGCTGTGTGTTATATTTTATTTTTTTATTTTTTCTAGTTATAATTGTTCTTTCTAGGTTGTCTAGACTCGTACAGATTCTTTCTTGCCATATGTTGAAGGAATCTTCTTTCAGTATTTTATCTATTATTAATTTTAGTTTTGTAATTTGTCCTATAGTGTCCTCTAGGATCTGAGAGCGTCTTTTAATTATCAGCTGTATTAGTATACATGATTGTGCTTGTAGGAATTCATCCCATTCTTGTTTGAATTCTTCACTATATAGGTCGTCTGCTGCTTTTGTTAGCATTAATCCTTTTGGTATCAGGCCTTTTGCTAAATATTGGTTTAATGATTTAATCTCCCATTCTTGTCTGAGTTGTTTATGTAAAAGTTTCTCCAGGTCTCTAAATGTCTCAGAAGTAGAGTTGAGCGAACACCTGGATGTTCGGGTTCGACGAGTTCGGCCGAACTTTCGAAAAATGTTCGGGTTCGGGATCCGAACTCGACCCGAACTTCATCCCGAACCCGAACCCCATAGAAGTCAATGGGGACCCGAACTTTTGGGCACTAAAAAGGCTGTAAAACACACCCGGAAAGGGCTAGAGGGCTGCAAAAGGCAGCAAAATGTAGTTAAATCCCCTGCAAACAAATGTAGATAGGGAAATGATGAGTTAACATAAAATAAATAAAAATTAAACAATATTAATTGGAGTGAGGTCCCATAGCACAGAATCAGGCTTCAAGTCACCCACCAATGGAGAAGGTCACTTACTATTATTTTGACCACAGCACCCAGACAAAGGAGAGAGGTCCCACAGCAGAGAACCAGGCATCATATCACCCACCACAGGAGTAGGCCACCATTTAGTTACTTTGACCCCTACACCCAGACGGAGGAGAGAGGTTACACAGCAGAGAATCAGGCATTTAGATCACCCACCACAGGAGTAGGCCACCATTGAATCAGACCCCGGCAACCATGTCAGATGGCACAAGCATAAGCTTTATATCAATCAGCACAGGAGAAGGCGACTTTGACAGACTTTGACCCCTACACCCGGACGGAGGAGAGAGGTTTCAAAGCAGAGAATCAGGCATTTAGATCACCCACCACAGGAGTAGGCCCCAATTTAATGGGACCCCGGCAACCATGTCAGATGGCGCAACCATCAGCTTCATATCAATCAGCACAGGAGAAGGCGACTTTGAAAGACTTTGACCCCTACACCCAGACGGAGGAGAGAGGTTTCACAGCAGAGAATCAGGCATTTAGATCACCCACCACAGGAGTAGGCCCCCATTGAATCAGACCCTGGCAACCATGTCAGATGGCACAACCATCAGCTTTATATCAATCAGCACAGGAGAAGGCGACTTTGAAAGACTTTGACCCCTACACCCAGATGGAGGAGAGAGGTTTCACAGCAGAGAATCAGGCATCATATCAACCACCACAGGAGAAGCCACCATTTAGTTACTTTGACCCCTGCACCCAGGAAGAGGAGAGAGGCACCACAGCACATATTCTGGCATCATATCAGCCACCACAGGAGAAGCCACCATTGAGTTACTTTGACCCCCGCACCCAGGAAGAGGAGAGAGGCACCACAGCACATATTCTGGCATCATATCAGCCACCACAGGAGAAGCCACCATTGAGTTACTTTGACCCCCGCACCCAGGAAGAGGAGAGAGGCACCACAGCACATATTCTGGCATCATATCAGCCACCACAGGAGAAGCCACCATTTAGTTACTTTGACCCCTTCACCCAAACAGAGGAGAGAGGTTCCACATCAGAGAATCAGGCATGATATCAACCACCACAGGAGTAGGCCACAATTTAGTTTATTTGACCCCTGCACCCAGGAAGAGGAGAGAGGCCCCACAGCACATATTCTGGCATCATATCACACACCACAGGAGAAGGCCTCTTTCAGTGATTTAGGCCTTTGGACCCAGACAGAGGAGAGAGGTCAGAGATTAGCTTCATATCCCCCAGCACAGCAGAAGACCGCTTTATTTGACTTAGGCCTCAGCACCCAGACAGAAGACAGAGGTAGCATGGCAGAGGTTATGGCTTCATGTCACCCGTTAGTTTAACCGGCCACTTTCATCTGGTTAGGCCCCGGCGCCCAGACAGAGAAGAGTTTCATTCAACTGTGGGTTTCATAAAATTTGTATCAAATAAAGAAGTGGCCCGTAGCACAACAAGACATGTTTTAGGCAGTTAATAAGGACTACTCTGCACAAGGGAGGGACAGGTCCTGTGGGATCCATGCCTGGTTCATCTTTATGAAGGTCAGCTTGTCCACGTTGGCTGTGGACAGGCGGCTGCGCTTGTCAGTAATGACGCCCCCTGCCGTGCTGAATACGCGTTCAGATAAAACGCTGGCCGCCGGGCAGGAAAGCACCTCCAAGGCATAACATGCTAACTCTGGCCACGTGGACAATTTCGAAACCCAGTAGTTGAATGGGGCCGAACCATCCGTCAGGATGTGGAGGGGTGTGCAGACATACTGTTCAACCATGTTAGTGAAATGCTGCCTCCTGCTAACACGTTCCGTATCAGGTGTCGGTGCAGATAGCTGTGGCGTGGAGACAAAACTTTTCCACATTTCTGCCATGCTAACCCTGCCCTCAGATGAGCTGGCCGTGACACAGCTGCGTTGGCGACCTCTTGCCACTCCTCTGCCTTCACCTTCCACCTGTTCCCCTGTGACATGTGGGAATGCTCTCAAGAGCGCCTCTATCAGCGTGCGCTTGTACTCGCGCATCTTACGGTCGCGCTCCAGTTCAGGAATTAAAGTGGGCACATTGTCTTTATACCGGGGATCCAGCAGGGTGGCCACCCAGTAGTCTGCACACGTTAAAACGTGGGCAACTCTGCTGTCGTTGCGCAGGCATTGGAGCATATATTCGCTCATGTGGGCCAGGCTACCCATGGGTAAGGACAAGCTGTCCTCTGTGGGAGGCGTATCGTCATCGTCCACCGTATCCCCCCAGCCACGCACCAGTGATGGGCCTGGGCTGCCACCCCGCTGTGAACTTGCGTCATCCTCGTCCCCCTCCACCTCCTCCTCCTCATCCTCCTCGTCCTCCAGTACAGTGCCTTGGCTGGCGACTTGTGAACCTGTCCTCTGCTGCTTAAACAAACCTCCCTCTGAGCCACTTCGAACAGACTGGCCCGAAAGTGTTAGAAACGAGCCCTCATCCTCCTCCTCCTCCTCCACCTGGGCCACCTCCTCTAACATCATTGCCCTAAGTGTTTTCTCAAGGAGACATAGAAGTGGTATTGTAACGCTGATAACAGTGTCATCGCCACTGGCCATGTTGGTGGAGTACTCGAAACAGCGCAGCAGGGCACACAGGTCTCGCATGGAGGCCCAATCATTGGTGGTGAAGTGGTGCTGTTCGGCAGTACGACTGACGCGAGCGTGCTGCAGCTGAAACTCCACTATGGCCTGCTGCTGCTCGCACAGTCTCTCCAGCATGTGCAAGGTGGAGTTCCACCGGGTGGGCACGTCGCATATGAGGCGGTGAGCGGGAAGGCCGAAGTTCCGCTGTAGCGCAGACAGGCGAGCAGCGGCAGGATGTGAACGGCGGAAGCGCGCACAGACGGCCCGCACTTTATGCAGCAGCTCTGACATGTTGGGGTAGTGGTGAATGAACCTCTGCACCACCAAGTTCAGCACATGCGCCAGGCAAGGGATGTGCGTCAAACCGGCTAGTCCCAGAGCTGCCACGAGATTTCGCCCATTATCGCATACCACCAGGCCTGGCTTGAGGCCCACCGGCAGAAACCACTCGTCGGTCTGTTGTTCAATACCCCGCCACAACTCCTTTGCGCTGTGGGGCCTGTCCCCCAAACATATGAGTTTCAGAATGGCCTGCTGACGTTTACCCCGGGCTGTGCTGAAGTTGGTGGTGAAGGTGTGTGGCTGACCGGATGAGCTGGTGGAAGCAGTGGAGGAGGAAGCCGAGTAGGAGGAGGAGGCTACAGGAGGCAGAGAATGATGCCCTGCGATCCTAGGGGGCGGAAGGACGTGCGCCAAGGAACTGTCCGCCGGGGGCCCAGCCGCCACTACATTCATCCAGTGTGCAGTTAGTGAGATATAGCGCCCCTGGCCGTGCTTACTGGTCCACGTATCTGTGGTTAGGTGGACCTTGCCACAAATGGCGTTGCGCAGTGCACACTTGATTTTATCGGACACTTGCATGTGCAGGGAAGGCACGGCTGTCTTGGAGAAGTAGTGGCGGCTGGGAACCACATACTGCGGGACAGCCATGGCCATCAGCTGTTTGAAGCTGTCTGTGTCCACCAGCCGGAATGACAGCATTTCAAAGGCCAGCAGTTTAGAAATGCTGGCGTTCAGGCCAAGGGCTCGAGGGTGACTCGGGGGGAATTTGCGCTTCCTCTCTAAGGTTTGAGATATTGAGAGCTGAACGCTGCTGTGTGATATAGTGGAGACGCTAGTTGACGGTGGCGGTGGTGGTGGTGTCGGTGGCACATCCTTTGTTTGCTGCTCGGCAGGTGGCAACATTCCTCTCGAGGCGGAAGCCGAGGCAGCAGCGGTAGAGGGAGCAGGGGGAGCCTCAGCGAGTGCCTGGTTTTTAAGGTGTGTACCCCACTGCAGTTCATGCTTTGCATGTAGATGCCTGGTCATGCAGGTTGTGCTGAGGTTCAGAACGTTAATGCCTCGCCTCAGGCTCTGATGGCAGAGCGTGCAAGTCACTCGGGTCTTGTCGGTAGGACATTGTTTAAAGAAGTGCCATGCCAGGGAACTCTTTGAAGCTGCCTTTGTGGGGCTGGGTCCCTGTTGGCGATGTCCAGTAGCAGGCGAACTCTGGTGGCGGCGGCTCGTCTGCTTTGGCCCCCTGCTCCCTCTTTGGCTTCGCTGTTGTCTCGGTCTCACCACTACCTCTTCCTCTGAACTGTGAAAGTCATCGCCACGACCTTCAGTCCATGTGGGGTCTAAGACCTCATCGTCCTCTGCATCGTCTTCCACCCAGTCTCCCTCCCTGACCTCCTCCTGTTCAGTCTGCACACTGCAAAAAGACGCGGCAGTGGGCACCTGTGTTTCGTCATCATCAGAGAGTCGGTGACTCTGCTGTGGTGGTATTCCCATGTCCTCTTCATCTGGAGACATAAGTGGTTGTGCGTCAGTGCATGGTATGTCTTCCTCCACTGGGGAAGGGCTAGGTGGACGCCCCTGGGAAACCCTGGAAGCAGAGTCTTCAAACAGAAGAAGAGACTGCTGCATAACTTGTGGCTCAGACCGTTTCCCTGATATGCTTGGGGGTGATGTGACAGACTGATGGGCTTGGTTTTCAGGTGCCACCTGTGCGCTTTCCGCAGAAGACTGGGTGGAAGACCATGTGGTGAACGTGCTGGAAGCACTGTCGGCCACCCAATCGATTAATGCCTGTACCTGCTCAGGCCTTACCATCCTAAGAGCGGCATTGGGCCCCACGAGATATTGCGGTACATTCTGCCGGCTAGTTGAGGGAGTTCGTTCCCTACTGTGTGCGCCTGGGGCCGAACGGCCACGTCCTCTACCAGCAACAGAGGCTCCACGGACACCACCACGACCGCGTCCTCGTCCCTTAATAGTATTTTTCTTCATTGTTGCAATTCAACTCGCACCACAATGAAATATATTATTTTTTATAAGCAAAATCCCCTCACTGGAATACTTTCAGTCTTTTGACTGTATGGATTACAGATGGAATGACTGTTATATGTGAGTACCGCTTTCTTTGACAGATTCTAGTATGGGTACATATATGTTTTCCCAACCCCAGCACATTAGTTTGCTAATTCCAGATGTATGAAACGCAGGCCTAACTGTATCTAGTATATTGAACGCCAGATAAACTAACTTGGCCTTTTTTAAATAAAAAAAAAATTCCCTCACTGGAATACTTTCAGTCTTTTGACTGTATGGATTACAGATGGAATGACTGTTATATGTGAGTACCGCTTTCTTTGACAGATTCTAGTATGGGTACATATATGTTTTCCCAACCCCAGCACATTAGTTTGCTAATTCCAGATGTATGAAACGCAGGCCTAACTGTATCTAGTATATTGAACGCCAGATAAACTAACTTGGCCTTTTTTAAATAAAAAAAATCCCCTCACTGGAATACTTTCAGTCTTTTGACTGTATGGATTACAGATGGAATGACTGTTATATGTGAGTACCGCTTTCTTTGACAGATTCTAGTATGGGTACATATATGTTTTCCCAACCCCAGCACATTAGTTTGCTAATTCCAGATGTATGAAACGCAGGCCTAACTGTATCTAGTATATTGAACGCCAGATAAACTAACTTGGCCTTTTTTAAATAAAAAAAATTCCCTCACTGGAATACTTTCAGTCTTTTGACTGTATGGATTACAGATGGAATGACTGTTATATGTGAGTACCGCTTTCTTTGACAGATTCTAGTATGGGTACATATATGTTTTCCCAACCCCAGCACATTAGTTTGCTAATTCCAGATGTATGAAACGCAGGCCTAACTGTATCTAGTATATTGAACGCCAGATAAACTAACTTGGCCTTTTTTAAATAAAAAAAATCCCCTCACTGGAATACTTTCAGTCTTTTGACTGTATGGATTACAGATGGAATGACTGTTATATGTGAGTACCGCTTTCTTTGACAGATTCTAGTATGGGTACATATATGTTTTCCCAACCCCAGCACATTAGTTTGCTAATTCCAGATGTATGAAACGCAGGCCTAACTGTATCTAGTATATTGAACGCCAGATAAACTAACTTGGCCTTTTTTAAATAAAAAAAATTCCCTCACTGGAATACTTTCAGTCTTTTGACTGTATGGATTACAGATGGAATGACTGTTATATGTGAGTACCGCTTTCTTTGACAGATTCTAGTATGGGTACATATATGTTTTCCCAACCCCAGCACATTAGTTTGTTAATTCCAGATGTATGAAACGCAGGCCTAACTGTATCTAGTATATTGAACGCCAGATAAACTAACTTGGCCTTTTTTAAATAAAAAAAATCCCCTCACTGGAATACTTTCAGTCTTTTGACTGTATGGATTACAGATGGAATGACTGTTATATGTGAGTACCGCTTTCTTTGACAGATTCTAGTATGGGTACATATATGTTTTCCCAACCCCAGCACATTAGTTTGCTAATTCCAGATGTATGAAACGCAGGCCTAACTGTATCTAGTATATTGAACGCCAGATAAACTAACTTGGCCTTTTTTAAATAAAAAAAATCCCCTCACTGGAATACTTTCAGTCTTTTGACTGTATGGATTACAGATGGAATGACTGTTATATGTGAGTACCGCTTTCTTTGACAGATTCTAGTATGGGTACATATATGTTTTCCCAACCCCAGCACATTAGTTTGCTAATTCCAGATGTATGAAACGCAGGCCTAACTGTATCTAGTATATTGAACGCCAGATAAACTAACTTGGCCTTTTTTAAATAAAAAAAATCCCCTCACTGGAATACTTTCAGTCTTTTGACTGTATGGATTACAGATGGAATGACTGTTATATGTGAGTACCGCTTTCTTTGACAGATTCTAGTATGGGTACATATATGTTTTCCCAACCCCAGCACATTAGTTTGCTAATTCCAGATGTATGAAACGCAGGCCTAACTGTATCTAGTATATTGAACGCCAGATAAACTAACTTGGCCTTTTTTAAATAAAAAAAATCCCCTCACTGGAATACTTTCAGTCTTTTGACTGTATGGATTACAGATGGAATGACTGTTATATGTGAGTACCGCTTTCTTTGACAGATTCTAGTATGGGTACATATATGTTTTCCCAACCCCAGCACATTAGTTTGCTAATTCCAGATGTATGAAACGCAGGCCTAACTGTATCTAGTATATTGAACGCCAGATAAACTAACTTGGCCTTTTTTAAATAAAAAAAATCCCCTCACTGGAATACTTTCAGTCTTTTGACTGTATGGATTACAGATGGAATGACTGTTATATGTGAGTACCGCTTTCTTTGACAGATTCTAGTATGGGTACATATATGTTTTCCCAACCCCAGCACATTAGTTTGCTAATTCCAGATGTATGAAACGCAGGCCTAACTGTATCTAGTATATTGAACGCCAGATAAACTAACTTGGCCTTTTTTAAATAAAAAAAAATCCCCTCACTGGAATACTTTCAGTCTTTTGACTGTATGGATTACAGATGGAATGACTGTTATATGTGAGTACCGCTTTCTTTGACAGATTCTAGTATGGGTACATATATGTTTTCCCAACCCCAGCACATTAGTTTGCTAATTCCAGATGTATGAAACGCAGGCCTAACTGTATCTAGTATATTGAACGCCAGATAAACTAACTTGGCCTTTTTTAAATAAAAAAAAATTCCCTCACTGGAATACTTTCAGTCTTTTGACTGTATGGATTACAGATGGAATGACTGTTATATGTGAGTACCGCTTTCTTTGACAGATTCTAGTATGGGTACATATATGTTTTCCCAACCCCAGCACATTAGTTTGCTAATTCCAGATGTATGAAACGCAGGCCTAACTGTATCTAGTATATTGAACGCCAGATAAACTAACTTGGCCTTTTTTAAATAAAAAAAATCCCCTCACTGGAATACTTTCAGTCTTTTGACTGTATGGATTACAGATGGAATGACTGTTATATGTGAGTACCGCTTTCTTTGACAGATTCTAGTATGGGTACATATATGTTTTCCCAACCCCAGCACATTAGTTTGCTAATTCCAGATGTATGAAACGCAGGCCTAACTGTATCTAGTATATTGAACGCCAGATAAACTAACTTGGCCTTTTTTAAATAAAAAAAATCCCCTCACTGGAATACTTTCAGTCTTTTGACTGTATGGATTACAGATGGAATGACTGTTATATGTGAGTACCGCTTTCTTTGACAGATTCTAGTATGGGTACATATATGTTTTCCCAACCCCAGCACATTAGTTTGCTAATTCCAGATGTATGAAACGCAGGCCTAACTGTATCTAGTATATTGAACGCCAGATAAACTAACTTGGCCTTTTTTAAATAAAAAAAATCCCCTCACTGGAATACTTTCAGTCTTTTGACTGTATGGATTACAGATGGAATGACTGTTATATGTGAGTACCGCTTTCTTTGACAGATTCTAGTATGGGTACATATATGTTTTCCCAACCCCAGCACATTAGTTTGCTAATTCCAGATGTATGAAACGCAGGCCTAACTGTATCTAGTATATTGAACGCCAGATAAACTAACTTGGCCTTTTTTAAATAAAAAAAAAATTCCCTCACTGGAATACTTTCAGTCTTTTGACTGTATGGATTACAGATGGAATGACTGTTATATGTGAGTACCGCTTTCTTTGACAGATTCTAGTATGGGTACATATATGTTTTCCCAACCCCAGCACATTAGTTTGCTAATTCCAGATGTATGAAACGCAGGCCTAACTGTATCTAGTATATTGAACGCCAGATAAACTAACTTGGCCTTTTTTAAATAAAAAAAATCCCCTCACTGGAATACTTTCAGTCTTTTGACTGTATGGATTACAGATGGAATGACTGTTATATGTGAGTACCGCTTTCTTTGACAGATTCTAGTATGGGTACATATATGTTTTCCCAACCCCAGCACATTAGTTTGCTAATTCCAGATGTATGAAACGCAGGCCTAACTGTATCTAGTATATTGAACGCCAGATAAACTAACTTGGCCTTTTTTAAATAAAAAAAATTCCCTCACTGGAATACTTTCAGTCTTTTGACTGTATGGATTACAGATGGAATGACTGTTATATGTGAGTACCGCTTTCTTTGACAGATTCTAGTATGGGTACATATATGTTTTCCCAACCCCAGCACATTAGTTTGCTAATTCCAGATGTATGAAACGCAGGCCTAACTGTATCTAGTATATTGAACGCCAGATAAACTAACTTGGCCTTTTTTAAATAAAAAAAATCCCCTCACTGGAATACTTTCAGTCTTTTGACTGTATGGATTACAGATGGAATGACTGTTATATGTGAGTACCGCTTTCTTTGACAGATTCTAGTATGGGTACATATATGTTTTCCCAACCCCAGCACATTAGTTTGCTAATTCCAGATGTATGAAACGCAGGCCTAACTGTATCTAGTATATTGAACGCCAGATAAACTAACTTGGCCTTTTTTAAATAAAAAAAATTCCCTCACTGGAATACTTTCAGTCTTTTGACTGTATGGATTACAGATGGAATGACTGTTATATGTGAGTACCGCTTTCTTTGACAGATTCTAGTATGGGTACATATATGTTTTCCCAACCCCAGCACATTAGTTTGCTAATTCCAGATGTATGAAACGCAGGCCTAACTGTATCTAGTATATTGAACGCCAGATAAACTAACTTGGCCTTTTTTAAATAAAAAAAATCCCCTCACTGGAATACTTTCAGTCTTTTGACTGTATGGATTACAGATGGAATGACTGTTATATGTGAGTACCGCTTTCTTTGACAGATTCTAGTATGGGTACATATATGTTTTCCCAACCCCAGCACATTAGTTTGCTAATTCCAGATGTATGAAACGCAGGCCTAACTGTATCTAGTATATTGAACGCCAGATAAACTAACTTGGCCTTTTTTAAATAAAAAAAATCCCCTCACTGGAATACTTTCAGTCTTTTGACTGTATGGATTACAGATGGAATGACTGTTATATGTGAGTACCGCTTTCTTTGACAGATTCTAGTATGGGTACATATATGTTTTCCCAACCCCAGCACATTAGTTTGCTAATTCCAGATGTATGAAACGCAGGCCTAACTGTATCTAGTATATTGAACGCCAGATAAACTAACTTGGCCTTTTTTAAATAAAAAAAATCCCCTCACTGGAATACTTTCAGTCTTTTGACTGTATGGATTACAGATGGAATGACTGTTATATGTGAGTACCGCTTTCTTTGACAGATTCTAGTATGGGTACATATATGTTTTCCCAACCCCAGCACATTAGTTTGCTAATTCCAGATGTATGAAACGCAGGCCTAACTGTATCTAGTATATTGAACGCCAGATAAACTAACTTGGCCTTTTTTAAATAAAAAAAATCCCCTCACTGGAATACTTTCAGTCTTTTGACTGTATGGATTACAGATGGAATGACTGTTATATGTGAGTACCGCTTTCTTTGACAGATTCTAGTATGGGTACATATATGTTTTCCCAACCCCAGCACATTAGTTTGCTAATTCCAGATGTATGAAACGCAGGCCTAACTGTATCTAGTATATTGAACGCCAGATAAACTAACTTGGCCTTTTTTAAATAAAAAAAATCCCCTCACTGGAATACTTTCAGTCTTTTGACTGTATGGATTACAGATGGAATGACTGTTATATGTGAGTACCGCTTTCTTTGACAAATTCTAGTATGGGTACATATATGTTTTCCCAACCCCAGCACATTAGTTTGCTAATTCCAGATGTATGAAACGCAGGCCTAACTGTATCTAGTATATTGAACGCCAGATAAACTAACTTGGCCTTTTTTAAATAAAAAAAAAATTCCCTCACTGGAATACTTTATGGCTTTTCACTGTATGGATTACAGGTGGACTGGTATTAGTAGGGGTGACACAAGCACACCCAAGTCCCTGATGTAGGATTTCTATGGCACAGACCACTATTACAAGTGATTAATGGACGTTGGGAGAGATTGTGCTGCAGCACTAGTCCCAAGATGGCCGCCGCCTATCAGCCCAGTAACATGTGCCACAAAATGGTCTGCACAACCTTTAAAAAAAATAGCCTTGGACTGTGCTGCTAAATCGCTATTGGTCTGAATCCCAGGTGTAGATGTCTGACTTGTTTGGAGCTTTGGAATGCACACTGTGGCAGCTTCTGCTGCAGCACTACAAGTCGCAAAATGGCGGCCGGCGGTCAGCCCAGGTACATGTGGATGGAAAAATCACTCTGGCCACTCTAAAAATAGCCAATCCCTATCAAAAAAGCAGCTCAGCTGCAGTTGTTCAGATGAATCACAGGTGGAGGAGAGAAATTTGCTTCCAGTTATTCAATTATCCCTGCCTATTCTCGCCCTAGCATCAGCTGCGTCTATCCCTGTTCTATTCACATCGGGAGTGAGCACGTCCCGACGTGCGCACAAGCTTATAAAGAGGCTGAGTCACATGCTGCACTTGGCCAATCACAGCCTTGCCAATAGTAGGCATGGCTGCGATGGCATCTTAGGGCAAGTAGTATGATGCATGTTGATTGGCTGCTTTGCAGCCTTTCAAAATGCGCGAAAATACATGCCGAACGACGAACCCGAACCCGAACTTTTACGAAAAAGTTCGGGTTCGGTCCGTGTCACGAACACCCCAAAATTCGGTACGGACCCGAACTATGCTCGAACTGTTCGCTCAACACTACTCAGAAGTGGATCTGTTTGTTGGATTTATAGGAATAAGGTCAGATAGGTATAGTAAATCGTTATATATATAATTTATTGAATGGTCAGAGACAGTGAGTGAATGGGAATAGAGTGTGTATATGATACTATAGTACTCTCCTCTCTGTAGTTATCGATTGTGTATCAGCAAGTGATGTATCAATCTGATTGCATCCTAGTATCTTCCAGATATGGTGTGGATTGGAGATGGAGTGATTGATAGGGAATATGGAGAGGGGCATAGAGCGGGCAGGAACATCGCACGTGGACGCCGTCCTGCAGGCAGGAGCCGCTCACCAACTCACCAACGGCCACCAGGAGGGTAATGTACCTGCTTACATAGCATTAGTTGTCTATTTCACAGCCCATTATTGTTGGACCTGTGAAGAACTATTTATACTAAATCGGATGCGATTATTCCTGTCAAAAAGGAGATACCTACCCCACATATTACTCCTTAAAGAAAGTCACTAAACTTTCAGCCCATATCAGGATACTTTATCTTATTTCCGGATACCATGGTATGAGACTGGACTTTTATTCCCAACAAGTTTACAAGACGTACGGTACTTTCTTTCTTTTCTTTAGCAGGATTTTACATAATTGACATTTATTTTATGGTACATCAGGATATTGTATATTAGGATACTTTATACATTTTTTCCACCGGACATTACAACATGAGACTGGATTTTTTTCCAACAGATTCTTTTCCAACAGGTTTATAAGACTTGCTTCCTTTTTTCCAACAGGATTTTTCTTAATTGACATTTATTATACCATTTATCATCAATATGTCAATTTTATATTGATACTACTATTTGTTCTTTTACATTTTATACTCATATTTATTATTAATTTGCTTTTATGATATACTTTTCTTCTTATATTGTACTCAGTTTTTACTTAGTTTTTACTTTATCAGGCATACCTAGCCATCCCTTAATAAATATATCCATCCATACAACACAAATGATTTGAGTGCCATCCCTCTATTTTTACAATACATTACATGCCCATGTTCTCTGCTGCTATGTCCAGGGCACGTTTTGAGGGCATCATGCGCTTTATGCATTTTACTGACAATAAAACCTGTCATCCAAGAGGCCAACCTGCTTATGACCGGCTCCACAAAATTCGGCCCCTCATAGACCGTTTGTCATCCAGGTTTGCAGATGTGTATACCCCCAATCAGAACATCTGCATAGAAGAGTCCTTTGTACATTTTACCGGGCGCCTTGGGATCAAACAGTACATCCCCAGCAAGCGCGCCTGGTATGGGGTCAAACTGTATAAGCTCTGTGAAAGGGCCACAGGCTATACATATTGTTTTAGGGTCTATGAGGGAAAAGACTCAAAACTGGAGCCGGTCGGATGCCCTCACTACCTGGGGAGCAGTGGCAAGATTGTCTGGGACTTGGTGTCACCCTTACTCCACAAGGGGTACCACTTATACGTGGACAATTTTTACACAAGCGTGGCCCTCTTTTGGCTCTTACATATAGTCGGAATTCAATGCTGTGGCACCACGCGACCTAGTCGCCGGGGCTTCCCCCAACAGCTCGTTAATACCCGACTTGCACGGGGGGAGAGGGCTGCCTTGTGTGACCAAGAACTGCTCGCGGTGAAGTGGAGGGACAAGAGGGATGTTTACCTTCTGTCCACCATTCACGCAGACACGACTGTCCAAATTGAAAGGGCAACTGGAGTCATTGAGAAACCCCTCTCTGTCTACGACTATAACCTTCACATGGGAGGGGTGGACTTCAATGACCAGATGTTGGCTCCCTATTTAGTGTCCCGCCGCACTAGACGCTGGTATAAGAAGGTGTCTGTTTATTTAATTCAATTGGCTGTCTATAATAGTTTTGTTCTCTACAGTAAGGCTGGGAGAACGGGATCCTTTCTAAAATTCCAGGAAGAGATCATTTCGGAACTCCTGTATCCAGGAGGGTCCGTGCCCAAGTCCCTGATGTAGTTAGCCGGCTACATGACAGACACTTCCCGAGTGTCTATCCTGGTACCCCAACTCAGTGTTCCCCAAGAAAAAGATGTTGTGTCTGTAGCAGGGCTGGAATAAGGCGTGACACCACCTTTTTTTGTCCTGACCAGCCTGCCCTATGCATAGGGGAGTGTTTACACAAGTACCACACACAGGTACACTATTAGTGTAGGGATTGCGTGACACAGGACAGGCACACAGGGGTCTTAGGGCCCTTTCACACAGAGCTTCTACATACCTCTCCTTTCACCTGGGACAAAGTGCATCTCTGGGCGATTTGCGCTTTGCACATTGTCCCATGGGGAAGGAGAGGTTTGTCCTCTAAAGGTAAAAAAAATTAAAAATCACAGGTAAGCAAAAAAGTTAATGTTCTGTTTCAAATGTTATATAAAGTTTATAAAAGTTTAAGTTAATAAATTTATTGCGTTGCTAGGGCAGTATAAATACCCAACAAGTGACCCCATTTTGGAAAGAAGACATCCCAAGGTATTCCGTGAGGGGCATAGCGAGTTCATTTAAAATTTTATTTTTTGTCACAAGTTAGTGGAATATGAGACTTTGTAAAAAAAAAAAAAATCTATTTCCGCTAACTTGTGCCAAAAAATAAAAAATCTTCTATGAACTCACCATGCCCCTCACGGAATACCATGGGGTGTCTTCTTTCCAAAATGGGGTCACTTGTGGGGTATTTATACTGCCCTGACATTTAAGGGCCCTAAAGCGTGAGAAGTAGTTTGGAATCCAAATGCGTAAAAATGCCCTGTGAAGTCCTAAAGGTACTCATTGGAATTTGGGCCCCTTTGTGCACCTGGGCTGCAAAAAAGTGTCACACATGTGGTATCGCCGTACTCAGAAGAAGTAGGGCAATGTGTTTTGGGGTGTATTTTTACATATACCCATACTGTGTGTGAGAAATATCTCTGTAAATGACAACTTTTTAATTTTTACAGAGATATTTCTCTCACCCAGCATGGGTATATGTAAAAATACACCCCAAAACACATTGCCCTACTTCTGAGTACAGCGATACCACATGTGTGACACTTTTTTGCAGCCTAGGTGCGTAAAGGGGCCGAAAGTACGAGTACCTTTAGGCTTTACAGGGTTGCTCACAGTTTAGCCCCGTCCAAAATGCCAGAACAGTAAACACACCACACAAATGACCCCATTTCGGAAAGTAGACACCCGAAGGTATTCACTGAGGGGCATAGTGAGTCCGTGGGAGATTTTATTATTTTTTGCCAGAAGTTAGCAGAAATTGAAACTTTATTTATTTTTATTTTTTTCTCAGAAAGTGTCATTTTCCGCTAGCTTGTGAAAAAAAATTAAAATCATACATAAACTCACCATGCCCCTCCGCGAATACTTTGGTGTGTCTTCTTTCTAAAATGGGGTCATTTGGGGGGTATTTATACTATCCTGGCATTCTAGCACCTCAAGAAACATGACAGGTGCTCAGAAAGTCAGAGCTGCTTCAAAATGCGGAAATTCACATTTTTGTACTATAGTTGTAAACGCTATAACTTTTGCGCAAACCAAAAAATATACATTTATTGGATTTTTTTTTATCAAAGACATGTAGCACAATAAATTCTGACACAAACTTGTATAGAAATGTAATTATATTTGAACAATTTAACCAGAGAAAGTTAAAAATACACTTTTTTTGAGAAAATTGCGGTCTATTTTGATTAATATCAGAAAAACAAAAAATCTCAGCGGCAATCAAATACCACCAAAAGAAAGCTGTATTTGTGAGAAGAAAAGGAGGTAAAATTCATTTGGGTGCCAAGTTGCATGACCGAGCAATAAACCGTTAAAGTTGTGAAGTGCCGATTTGTAAAAAAAGGCCTGGTCACTAGAGGGGTATAAACCTGTGGTCCTTAAGTGGTTAAATTTGAAAGAACAGCACATATTGTCACATCTTTGCTGCAATAGCGTGTGTGTGTGTGTGTCAGGCCCAGATGTTGTGGAAAATATTAGTGAAAACAATTATATTTTTTCCATAATTTATCCACATTTTTACTATAAACTGTCCCTGCAGTGAATTGTCACATCTGTGCTACAATAGCGTCTGTGTGTCAGGGCTAGATATTAGGAAAAATATTACTGACAACAAATATATTTTTTCCATAATTTATCCACATTTTTCCTAAAAGCGGTCCCTGAGTGAATTGTCACATCTGTGCTGCAATAGCGTATGTGTGTCATGCCCAGATATTGAGAAAAATATTAGCGAAAACAATTATATTTTTTCCATAATTTATCCACATTTTTCCTATAAACGGTCCCTGCAGTGAATTGTCACATCTGTGCTGCAATAGCGTGTGTGTCAGGCCCAGATATTGGGAAAAATATTAGTGACAACAAATATATTTTTTTCATAATTTATCCACACTTTGCCTATAAACGGTGTCTGCAGTGAATTGTCACATCTGCGCTGCAATAGCGTGTGTGTGTCAGGACAAGAGATAGTAAAAATATAAGTGAAATCAATTTTCCTTTTTCCATACTTTTATGTACTTTTTCCATATACTGTGCTTGCTGTGACATCCGTGCCACATCTTGTGTGTCAAGCGTGCATATAACATTTAATATGAAGAAGGTGAGCATTAAGGGACGGGGAAGTGGCCGTGATGCTGATGGTGCACGCAGAGGCCGTGAGACTGTGCCTGCTGCCAGAGCACAAGAAAAACAATCATCCAAGATACCTAGCTTCATGTCCCAGTTTGCAGGGTGGTGCAGGAGACCACTCTTGAAGTCAGCCCAGTGCGAGCAGATGGTCGGTTGGATTGCAGCAGATAGTGCTTCCAGTCGGTTAAGCACCACCCTGTCTTCCACCAAGTCCAGTCTTAGTAGCCAGGAGTCTGATCCACACAATCGTCACCCTGATCCTCCTTCCTCCCACCATTTACAGTCTGGCCAAACAAGTGATCCCACACTCGAATATTCCGAGGACCTCTTTGCATCGCCATTAATTGATTTGGCCTTCTCGCCAAGCACGTTTGAAGAGGGACATGAGATCTTGTGCCCCGATTCCCAACCTCTTGAGCATCCAGAGTCACAAAAACATGACGCTGTGGAATGGCAATTAGTGTTTAATGAGGTGGATGATGATGAGACACAGTTACCAATGACTCATCCGCAATTACTGTCTCAAGAGGTTGAGGAAGAGGATGACACACAGTTGTCAATCACTGAAGTTGTGGTTAGGTCAACAAATCAGAGGATGATCAGAGTGAGGAAGTGGAAGAGGACGTGCTGGACGACCAGGTCACTGATCCAACCTGGGAAGGTGGCAACAAGCCGAGCGAGGAGAGCAGTACAGAGGGGGAGGGATCTGCAGCACTGCAACAGGCTGGAAGAGGCAGTGGGGTGGCAAAAGGTAGAACAGGCCTGCAACTGTTCCATGGAGCACCCCCTTGCGTAAATCTCCCTTGCCAAGGGGTAGGTGTTCAGCAGTATGGCGCTTTTTTGAGGAAAGTGCGGACGACAAAAGAATAGTAGTTTTCAACCTGTGCCACACCAAAATGAGCGTGAACAGTAGCAACCTCACCACCACCAGCATGATCCGCAGATGGCATCAAAGCCCCCTAATAGGTGGGTCTAATGCCTGGGTCCACAATTTATGTCTGCGGGTCACACCGCTGCCTCCTCTTCCCCTGTGTTACATGCTGGCCAATCCCCTGTCCAAGATGCAGGCCCGGATTCCTCCCACCCTGCACCTGGACCTTTGCATGCACCATCAGCGACCACATCCACTTCCCTGTCCCAACGCAGCATCCAAATGTCATTACCCCAGGCATTTGAACTCAAGCGCAAATACCCAGCCACCTACCCACAAGCCATAGCACTAAATGCGCAGCTTTCCAAATTACTGGCCCTGTAAATGTTGCCATTTAGGCTTGTGGACACTGAGGCATTCTTGCAGCCTGATGTCGGTGACCGTCCCTCGTTACGCAGTCCCCAGCTATTTTTCAAGGTGTGCGGAGCCAGCCTTACACCAACATGTGTCCCTTAACATCACACGTGCCTTGACCAACGCAGTTACTGGGAAGGTCCACTTAACCACAGCCACATGAACAAGTGCTTTTGGCCAGGGATGCTATATTTCCCTGATGGCACACTGGGTGAATGTTGTGGAGGCCGGGAGCGACTCGTAACCTGGGATGGCACAGGTTCTACTGACGCCAAGGATTGCGGGCCCCAATTCCATCAGGGTTTCCGCCACCACCTACGTTAGTGGCTCCAACCCCTACTTCTCCTCCTCCTCTTCCTCCACTTCCACCTCCAAATTATCCACGTGCAGCACCAGTCAGTCATCAGTCGGTAGCTGGAAGCAGTGTAGCACTGCAGTGGGGAAGCGGGAACAGGCCGTGCTGAAGCTGATCTGCCTAGGTGACAAACAGCACACCGCCACAAAGCTGTGGCAGGGGATAAGAGACCAGACTGAGCTGTGGCTCTCGCCACTCAACCTAGAACCAGGCATGGTTGTGTCTGATAGTGGCAGTAATTTGGTGGCGGATTTGGAGCTGGGCAACCTTAGACACATCCCATGGCTTGCCCACAAATTCAACCTTGTGGTTCAGCGGTTTCTAAAAACATACCCTAATTTGCCTGAGCTACTGGTGAAGGTGCGCCGCGTGTGTGCACATTTCTGCAAGTCACCAACAGCTTCAGCCAGTCTGTCAATGCTGCAGCAGCGCTTGAAATTGCCAGCTCACCGGCTGTTGTGCGACGTGAGCATGCGCTGGAACTCCACGTTCCACATGTTGGCCAGGCTTTGCGAGCAGCAGAGGGCAGTTGTGGAATACCAGCTGCAACATGGTCGTCGCCTTTCCAGTCAGCTTCCGATATTCACAAGCTTGGAGTGGGCATGGATGTCTGACCTCTGTGAGGTTTTACGCAACTTTGAGGAATCAACACAGATGGTGAGCGGCGATAACGCTATTATCAGCGTCACCATCCCATTTCTGTGTCTTCTCAAACGCTCGCTGCTCACAATTAAGGACGACGCTTTGCATGTGGAAGAGATGGAAATGGCGGAAGACGTTACACAGGTTGATGATAGCCAGACCACCCTCAATTCGTCTTCTCAGCGCAAATTGGAGGCTGAGGTAGAGGAGAAGGAGACGGTTGCCTCTGCTACAGAGGGTAGTACCCATGGAAGTTTAATTCCATCTGTTCAGCATGGGTGGGCAGAAGAGGAGGAAGAGAATGAGGAGATTGGGAGTGATCCTCCTGATGACGACAGCGAAGTCTCGCCTGTTGTTACTTTGGCACACATGGCTGACTTCATGTTAGGCTACCTTTCCCGTGACCTGTGCGTTATACGCATTATAAACAACACGGATTACTGGTTGTTCTCGACCCCTGCTACAAAGAGAACTTCTCATCTCTCATTCCTATGGTGGAGGACAAGCAAAATGGTGCCATTTACCAGAAGATCCTTGTTGAAAAATTGCTCCAAAATTTTCAATCTGACAACACTGGCGGCAGAGTCCGTACTTCCAGATTATTTTCTGTCCGCCGCCACAAGACTACACAGTGTAGAGGTAAACTGTATATTGTGTGGCACAGTGTATGCTATGTGTGTATAACAAACATATTTCACATGAAAACTTACAATTACTTTGCTTGTCCCTTGTAGATCTCAGATACCACTTCAACACTTTGGCTGGGGGGCTCGGTGGAGCTGATGTTGTGTTTTATCCTAATGAGAAAGATTTCATAATAAGGATTTGGAGAAGGGGCAGAGGGAGAGCAGAGCAGGGAGAGGCTGGTGCTGCTACTAGGGGGCTCATACCATGGGGGAGTAATAAAGCCTACCATAATGCCCCCCCAGTAGTAATAATTCTCCTTATAATAGACAGTGCAAAAATACCCCCTTGTAATGCCCCCAGTTGAGCTAATGTCCCCATAGTGCCCCCATAATGTCAGTATAAAATAACCCTATATAGTGCCCCCAGTAAATGCCCCCATAGTGTTCCTCTCCCCTCTTCCTCCTAGTGCACCCCATAATGTACCAGTATAAAATGCCCCATATATAATGCCCCAGTAGATGCCCTCAGTGTCCCTCATAATTTGCAAGTATAAAATACCCCTTTTTAGTGCCCCCCGTAGATAACCCCATAGTACTCCTCTCCCCCCTTACCCATAGTACCCACCATAATGCGTCCCAGTATAAAATGCTACTGTACAGAGCCCCCCATATAAAATACCCCTTCTTTGTGGCCTCAGTAGATTCTCCTATAGTGCCCACCAATAATGTACCAGTAAGAAGTGCCCTAATCATGTGCCAGTAAAATGTGCCCCATAGATGCCCCCCAATCATGTGCCAGTAACAAGAGCATCCCCCCATCATGTGCCAGTAACAAAAGCCTCCCATCACGTGCCAGTAACAAGAGCCCCCCATCATGTGCCAGTAACAAGAGCCCCCCCCCCAATGTGCCAGTAACAAGAGCCCCCCTAATGTGCTAATAACAAGAGGCCCCCCTAATGTGCCAGTAACAAGAGGCCCCCCTAATGTGCCAGTAACAAGAGGCCCCCCCCCTAATGTGCCAGTAAAACAATTGTACATATAAAAAAAAAAAAACACTTATACTTATCTCCATGTCAGCGATGCGATGCAGGCCTCTTCCGGCCTGTGTCCCGCTCTGTACGGCTCAGGTGGTGCGAAGACGTCATTGCGCCGCCTGCGCCGGCCTAGTGCCTGCAGCCTATCAGTGGAAGGGGAAGGGACACTCCTCTCCCTCCCCTGCCCGTTCGCATTTGCAGCACAGCCATCTGTATCACTGTCCTGAGGACGGCGATACAGATGACTATGGAGATCATCTCCCTGTGCCCTGCGGCCGCCGCCCCCACTTGTGCCCCGTTGCCCCCCCTGGATCCGCCAGTGCCTCACCCTGATGTGCAGCCTACTGCCACAAGGAGAGAAAAATGTGGGAAGATGGTGGAGTGCACAGCAGACCGTGCCAGCATCCTCAATGATCCCTCAGTGCCTTACAACTACTGGGTGTCCAAGCTGGACACGTGGCACGAACTGGTCCTCTACGCTTTGGAGGTGCTGGCCTGCCCTGCCACCAGCGTTTTGTCTGAGCGTGTATTTAGTGCTGCTGATGGCATTATCACAGATAAGCGTATCCGCCTGTCAACTGAAAATGCTGACAGGTTGACTCATATAAAAGTGATATTATCACCTACACAGCTCAAGGAGCAACCACACAGAGAGTAATTCTAATTAATTATTCTTTATTAGATATCCAACACATAGATGGTATATCAGTTAAAAAACATATACAAAAGACAGTGCATACTGGGAACACAAAGGTGTTACAATAAATGTATAAAAACAGAGTAAGCTCCAAACCAATAAGGGACTAGTATCCCCCCATACACAATAAAAAATAATAATAAAGCAGTATCAGCTTGGGGGGGCGCCTATAGCAATAATAGCATCCAGAGTAACATACACAAAAACTCCAAACATTTAAGGGAGTGTGAATCTGGGTGCTGCCCACATCAAACGGAGACTGCAAAGGAAGAGGGGGGGAAAAACACAGTTTAAAGTGCAAATGCAATAAATACCTACTGACCCTGGTCTGAAACAGCCGCCCGACGATCGTTTCGCAAAGTGCTTCCTCTTGGGGCCTACTGAACTACTCCATACTGATCTCCTATATACTCCAGACATCTACATTCAACCAATCAACACACACCTACTCAGCTTTCCATAATTTGAGCAAATCAGTTACTCCTGGCCGTGGGGAACATGCCCAACCAATAGTCAGTCGTGTTCAGTCTCGTCATCAGTCACCTGATCATAAGGTATTGTCACCACCCACCTCTCTCTCCAGGTCGTATTGCGGCACCGTTCAATCCTGAGCTTTAAACACTATTGTGTCTTTCCTCTCACTATACCTCCGCATCGCTCCCCAAGGTTGCATATACTAAATCACAGGTGGCACTCAGATGATCCATTGCCGTCACGCGATCCGCATCATGACTCGGCTACGTCAGCCAGCGGCGCCAGGGAGTGACGTCACCCTCTGTACTAACGCCGTACTTCCACGGCAACCTTGTTTCCTAGCGACCGAGTCACGAGGCGGGTCACATGATCGGACCAGCGGCATATCGAAGCTTCAGTGTTATTGTTTGCGGAAGAGACCAGGGTCCACATCATATGGTATATGATCAACATTCTCTGCTATATATATATACACAGATACATATAATAGTGATAACAAAAGTAAAGATGAATATAGATAAATAAATAAACATACTTGAATACATAAATATATATATATAAGAGGTTGGGTATTTTACATAGACATGAAAATGGAGTAAATATCTCCAGATAATGAAAGTGACCCGTGCACATACAAATTAATAATATACCTACATTGTGATTATAAAAGCTACATTCGTTATCTGTAGTATAATTACTGCAATATCCCACATAATATAACAGTCACAATACAAAACTAAAGTGCTATAGTGTAAGTTGCATAATATTAATGCCAATAGAAACCAGTGTATATATATCTTTTGGAAATCAAATGTTTGTCTACCATCATTAGATGTTCAACATAAAGGTATCCCAACACCCGGACCATTGGGTTAATATATAGGATCCAATTGATACTCTGCGGACCCCTACCTCCAATATCTACCCAAAGACCAGATGTGTTCCGATAACATCAATTATAAAGTGCCTGTGCATGTGCTCAAAAGAAAAAGTGAAGGACAGAGAGAGAAGTGTTAGAAAAGTGCCAGTGCTATAGGAAAGAATTATATTGATGGTATCCAAACCCAGCTCGCCTATTCATGTTTCATCACTATAATCATATAAAACCCAAAACAACGTGTACCCCATTCCAGAAGCCCCTCGGTCACTTCTCTGACTCTGTATATAAACACAGAAGCATAATGTATCTCCTCAGGGGTTTCCATAAATAGGAAAGTCCAGACCACCTTAGTCTTCTCCACATCTTTTTTTCTTTTTTGTTGTTTCCTCTTTTTTTCTCCTTATTCTCTATTTCTTTTCTCTCTCACACTTATTTTACGTTCTTGGTACTGCGAGTATATCTCAAAACACTCCATCAGCCAGAAAGCTCCATGTATGTTATCCAGATCTTCAGATTATACTAAGACAGACCGGAATCGGGAAAAGGAGTACACAAAAGATCAGTATCCATATTAAAACAAATGACAAAGACAGGAAGAACCACCGTGTGGCTGCATAATATACAGGCAGCCCAACACTGGTATCAGAGAAAAAGGACATAACCAAATCACTGCTAAAAAGAAATAAACATCATTACATCAACAGATAACTAACAATGATTAAAATGAACCCATCTTACCTGGTGGTTCAGTGATGATCCAGACTTCGAAGTACATAAAGAGGAGGGAAGATGATCTAGAGGAATGGAGCATAGCTATTATAGTCATTCAATCCCACAGGGGCCATAGTTTTCAAAGTATATATCCAGCGTGTCTCTCGCTGGGCCAGTAATTTCTTCCAATTCCCACCTCTTTGGGAGATCATTACATGATCAATCCCTCGGAAACGTAGGGCTGATCCATCACAGGCATGTTCAGCTTTGAAATGCCTTGGTATGGTTGTTAGCAGTTGCACATCAGTTATCTCCTGTGCAGCTTCAATCGCTAGCACATGCTCACGGATCCGTTTTTTAAACTGTCGAGAGGTCATCCCCACATAGATTTTTTCGCAGGGGCATATGGCCCAGTAGATTACCCCCACTGTTGTACAATCAATGGGATGAGTGATTTTGTACTCTTTTTTATGGGGCATATCCCAAAAGATGTCACTCCTGTCAATATTTGTGCATGCGACACATTTGCCACAGGACTTGTTTCCCCATCGTGGGCCTTTTGAGCCAAAAAGATTGGGGGGGCGTGTTACATAGTGACTCTTTACTAAGTGATCCCTTAAGTTTTTTCCTCTTCTAAAAGTAATGCTCGGATGTTCTTTTAGTTGATCCTTCAGACAGGGGTCGAGTTTTAAAATCTCCCAGTGTCTATTAAGTATCTTGGTGATCTCTTTGTTCCTACTGTTAAATGTTGTTATGAATCTGACCTCCTCCATGTTTCCCCCTGGTCTCTTATCTTGCAACAGACTTGAACGTTTCGATAAACTCGCTCGTCTATATGCCCTTTCAATTGATCTTTCAGTATAGTTACGCGCCTGAAATCTATGCCGTAGGTCTGTTGCTTGGTTTTCAAACAGATGATCTGAAGAACATATCCGTCTGGCCCTCAGAAACTGCCCCACAGGGATATTTTCGATCAGTCTTTTTGGATGTGCTGAGTCGGCCGATAGTATACTATTAACAGAGGTAGGTTTTCTATATAGATCTGTCACTATTTTACCATTCTCAC